>NC_091484.1:54232425-54383940 GCF_947461875.1 Haliaeetus albicilla | reverse complement strand
CAGGCTGCCTCTTAAGCTGTCTCTAGGGATCCTGAGGATGAATGCCTCTGAAGTCCATACTTCCTAGGCAAATTGTTACTTCTTTTTCTGTGCCATTACATAAAAACAGCTGATCATGTGTGGCTATGAAATGTTTTATTTCAATATGCAATTTTGTCTTATATCAAATGAGATGTTTAGAACTGAGTCCATCCTTTTTAGTCACATTTTCATAGTTTTTTCATTGGCAGTATCTAATTATGTTTTGGTCAGCTCTACTATCATACCTGAGGCCAGTGCAGTCATATGCAGGCAGTCTCTGGCCTCAAATATGATATATGGCTATGACAGCTTCAAGACTTGTCTGTCTGTTTGTTTTAATTGTCTTGATTTCCCAAATGTTTTGGTTTGGATGATTGATAACTCTTTCATTGTAGTTATCTAGCATTTATCTTCTTTCTGGGTGTAAAAAGCTAGGAAGATATGAGAAGAAATACAGTGTTCCTTACTCTGAGAAACTCTTACTTTCCCAGTCTTGATCTGTTGTCCTGTTGTATGGGAGCTGTCGTACAACTAATACTTCCAAACCCATTTGGTCTGAAACTTTCTGCCTAAAATGCATAAAGCATAAAAATTATGACAGGAGAACATGAAACAGTGTCTAAATTCAGAAGCTGAGAATGTGGTCTGGAATTTTTCCAGCTTTGGTAGTTTGTAGCTAGGATTTCTTTCCGGACATTTGATTAAGGCTTCAGTTCCAGTTGTCTGAAAAGCTTGAGCCTTAATCAGATGCACATTATGTCTTGTCAGGAGATGAGTTGATTAAGATGCCATGCCCCCTATCTTTATTTCTTGAAAGCATTTTTGAACCCTGAACTGAATTTTGTGAACTGATTTGGGAACTAAGCTTGCAGCTCTAGGCTCAGAAGAGGTGCTTTGGTCTATGTAACCATCTTTTACTACACTGACTTACCACATAATAACTTACTTGTTTAAGTAAATATCGTATTGACCATTATGGTTTTGCTTGTGCTTAAAGGACCTATTTAACAGCTTAAGGCATCAGACGCTAATTTTCTGAATTATCTTTGAGTACAATAAAGGTTAAGGAACACTGATGGAATACGTATAGAACTAATAATTTTTTGAAATAACTTCTGTTTTTTATTAAGGTAATGTTTCTTGTAATTTTTGTGAAAATAAAAGGAAATACTTATTGATATGACTCAAATTTTGTGAACCTTTTAATACTTTTTACATGTTCTATGCTGTGTGGGTATTGTAAAGATTAATTAGCTGATGTTTTCATCCTCAGAAAGAAAACTATAAAAAAACCTCTCTCTCAGCTATATCACTCAGGTTGATTTATATAAAAGCTTTAAGCGTCTTGCCTTTTCAGATCAAGCTAATGTGGCTTTCACTCCCTTTGTGTACTTAATTGGGGGGGGGGGGGGAAGCTAGGGCTTTTAAGGATTCATTAGTACATAAAAGCTACATAGAGCTGAAATGCTCAGAGTCCAGGAGTTATCAGTTCTTTGATTGTGTAATTTGACATACATGCCCTCCTGGGTGGTGTGGTGTTTTGGAGAACTGCCAACATTGAGAAAGTATTCAAAGGAAGTGGTCATGTCATTCAAAACGAGTAGAAGAGCAATGTAATACTAGAGCATACATGAAGCCTTTTTTGGGTAAAAGTTGGTTATTTTGAAAAATTAGAGTGGACTTTTGGCAGAGAACATTGTTAAGGTGATTGGAATGCAATTTACTTTTTGTTCCAATACATTTGTAAAAAGGTGTGTCTGATTGCTATAAAGCTTTTGAAGAGGAGGAATGCATCAGACCTTCCATGTGTGCCACTTTCTAGACTTGTATGCTGGTGAAAATGAAGAGCATTTGTTCAACTACTTTGTCACTGCCTTAATATCAGCTTTGAAATGATACAAAAACTGGTGCTGTGTGGCTTTTAAATGTTTGCTTTTCTAGGACTCTTTCTCCTTAGTTCCTCTCAAAGAATTTTAATCCATAATGGTAACTTTCACAGCATCTCTATCTCTTATTTCTGTTGGCTTTACTGCGAGAAGATCTGCAAGCTATGGGTACTCAATGCCTTGAAAATACCATTTGAAGTCTATTTGCATTTAACTGGTGAATATAAACAGACACAGCAAACTGTAGTCATAATTCAAGACATTGCTCATCTTATTGAGGCAAGAAAATTTTAATTGTGGTG
Source organism: Haliaeetus albicilla (assembly GCF_947461875.1). Lineage (NCBI taxonomy): Eukaryota > Metazoa > Chordata > Aves > Accipitriformes > Accipitridae > Haliaeetus > Haliaeetus albicilla. Next base: position 54,381,731 of record NC_091484.1, on the reverse strand, counting down.
ATTATAGTTTGTTATTGAAATAGTGGTGTTTCTAGAATATTTTACTGCCTAATTAGAAACGCAGTGCATAATTTACCAACTGCTACTTGTTAAATAAAACAATATAGCGTATATTAAGAAGAAAAGATACAGCAATGTGACCTCAATGAGCACTCATTGCTGTCTTTTCCTATATGTGTTCCTGCTTATGTGGCAAAAAGATTTTCTTTAATAAAGATATTTCTGCTTATGGCTGAACAGAGGCTTTTCTAATGATTTAAAACATAACAGAAACAATGCAGAGATGTAATGCCTTGATTACGTTTCCCTAATACATTTTCTATATTAGTTCCAAGGTAAAGTTAAGCTATGAAGAAAAATATAGCTTAGGAGATTAATAGCCATTTAACTTTTTTCTTTTTTGAAAAGTTGAGATGTCTGTAGAACATTAGTTCTTTCCACTTCCCTTTGCTAACTGTTGGCTTCAGTGTGTTTGAAAGAAGCATCTATCTTGTGTGGGCTCACAGAAGCTGTTGTACTGCTAATAGAGTGTTTGCATATATTATATTGCTTTCTGCAGTTTACACAGAAAAAAAAAAGGTCCAGTACTACTGCATAATCACGGATGTTCCTTTATACTTTCTAATGGTTTTGACAAAAAAATATGTTTGCAAATTTTGGAGATTTACATTCATTGAGAATTTCTCCAGAGGTGTAAAACATACACTGTGTTAGTAGCCACAGCTTTTAGGTGGTCTATCAGTTGAAAGGATGGGTTAAATATCTGTTTTCAAGTGTGACTTTTTATACAGTTTTTGAAGGTGTTTTTCACTGCATAAGTTGAATAATTGTCTACTTCCTGATTTACTCTTGCTGCCAATTAAGAGTATTCATTTGTTGTATTTCAGAACCCGTCTTGAAGAATTAAGAATGTTTTTGGAGAATGAGACCTGGGAACTGTGTCCTGTTAAATCAAGCTTTAGTATTCTGCAGCTTCATGTATGTTCTGTGAATAACACATACAAATGTAGTAATGGTTTAATGGCTAAGAGTCCAGGTGTTCTGAGAAGTAGTAAGATCCATGAACTACTGTGCAAATGTTTTTAATGGCTGCTAAAACCCCCTAAATTTCACTTCATGATATTGGAAACTTAAGATTCAAGTGCTTTCAAAACGGTAGTATTCCTGTTTCAGGCAAGTAGAGATTTACAGAAGATGCTAAAGTTGTAAGCGTAATGTTAGCCTTTAATTTCATGTTTTAATGTGCTGTTAATATATCAGTTTTCCATTTCTAAATTATTTATCTGAGAGTAAGATCCTAAAAGTTGAGTGCCTAAAAGTAGTCACATGAGCGCTCGCTAGCTTGTACCAATTCTGGCACTGTTTCTGGAGATATAGGTCACAGTGGGTCATTTGGAAAGGAGAAAAAAAAAAAAAAAGTTAATTCTTCTGTGGTGAAGTCCAACTGAAAGCAAGTACTTGGTGTGCTCACCTGCTGTCCTAAACTGATTTTTGTGAAGTTTAGCATGTGGTGGGTGAATTTCACCTGTTTTGCCAAATGAAATGTGGATGCTTATGATTAAAGCTATCACAAGTGCAAAAATGGATGTAGCTGAGCAATCTCAAGCAAAAGACAATTTTGCAGCTTCTGTAGAGCTAACTGTAAAAGTAAGCAAGAGGCTACTGCGACAGTGAGAGCACAGAGGGAAGAGGAAGGAGGACCCTCAGTAGCATCCAGCAGCAAAAGAAATAGTATTTTTAGTAGAGAAATGGGATTATAAATCCATACATCTTGCTCAAGGGACTGGAGCAGCAGAAAATGGCAGAAAGTAACTGATTCATGTAAACAAACAGAAATCTAACATTGCAGTCCTTCTAGCTGCATACGCTTTGATCTTTAAACCTTTAGATAAATGATAATGTACATTTTGCCATTTATGAAGATCAATAGCTAGAGTTTAATAGATAAAATTGATAGGTCAACTGAGATAAGTCAAGGTTTTGTAGAAAAAAATGTCTAAAATCATACCTTATGTGCCCTACTTAGTCCATATAATTGCAGAAGTCTGTGTACTCAGCCGGTCATCAGAAACTTCATGTGCCATGGGTTTGAAAAGTAATAAATTTTGAAAAGAACATTTTAAAAATAAAATATTAAGAAAAAAATTTCATCTTTAGTGAATTACTAGGTAACTTGTGTAAAGAAAACTACATTTTTTGATAGAATTTAGGTCTTGTTTTATCTCCTAATTTCTGTGAAATAAAAAAATCCACTTAGCTTTCACGTAGTTTTAGACAGTGAATACTTTCAGAATGCAGGAGATGTATTGCATGTCATAGCCAAAACCTGGTAAAATTAGAAAGACAAGCAGTATAAGATTGCCAATTTCAAGGTTAACTTGAGCCAGCATGAAAAGCATGTTTAAATAGGCCGCAAGCTTTGGCTGAAAGTTTTTTGTATCAGGTTAATTGTCCACAAGTTTGTTGTTATGCTCTGTTTTTATGGAACTGGAGTCATAATAATACGGAAACTGTCTTGTTGGTGATTAAAATTGTACTTTATTTCTATTAATAGGAATTTAAGTTCATGGAGCAGTCACGTTCCCCATCTGTGTCACCTAGTAAACAGCCTGCTTCAGCAATTTCAACAACAGTAACGTTATTTGAGCAGTACTGTAATGGAGGAAACCCATTTGAAATTCAGGCCGACAGCAAAGATGATGAGACAGAAGACGTGCTAGCTTCCAATGGGGTATGGAGTATTTCAGGAAAAAAAAAAGGAAAAGCAAATCTTGCTCTCAGTAAATGATGATTTATTTTGTGTATCAATGGTGGCAAAATGTCTTAGTACAAGGATCAGTTAACTGCAGTACTGTGTAAAATCACAAGCCACTTCTTTAATTAGGTAGGTTGCTTTGGTTGCTTTGCTTTTAACCATGCCAGAGAGCCAGGCATCCTGTTTAAAGTTCAATTTGTTTTGCAGTGGATCAATTTATTTTTTTTTTTTCTGCTGCAGTCAAGTGTTTCTGAAGGCTAGCAATACATGTTTGACCTAAATTAGTATTTTTCCAGGGGTTTAAATTAGCTTTCTTTGTGGAAGCAATTTTGTCATTTTAGGACTGGCTTTCTGGCTTCTCAGGAAAGAATCACTGTGGGTTGCTCCTTCCGTTGTATTTGTTCACACCTACGTGATTTGTGATGGATTATCTGATGTTTGTTAGGCAGTTTTTAATTGTAATTCAAGTGCTCAGGACATCTGCTTTACGGTGGGATCTACTATAAAACTGAAAAATAACTTTGTGTATTTTTTTTCAGAATGCTGTCAAAATCTAGCAGTGTCAAATATATTTTAATGTAAAACTTCGTACCATTCTCGTAAATACTACATTAGCATATTTTTGTTACAGCTTTTGCTCTTGTTTATCCCTTTGAATAATGTTTTCTTGGGCTTTTTTTTTGTGATAAGGTTGGGTTTAGTTTTTTGTTTAAGGTTAGTTAATCCAGCCATCACACTAATGGCTTTCTCATTTTCAGCTTCCTCTTGTATTCCCTGTGGAACTTGAGTTGCAGAGCAGCTTGAGCAGCTTGATCTGTATCTGACACACCTGAGTGTGATGCTGCAGTACCTTGCCTTCTGTGGGCAATGCTGCAATCTCTTTCCTACTGTGTCAGTTGAAGAGAAAGTACAGTTGATTGGCATAAAATATTGTTGCATTGTGCTTAAAGGAAGCTGCTCAAAAGCCAGTTTCCTGGTGGTAGTTCTTCCTTCTGTCAAGTAATAGAGCAGAATATATGTCCTGCCTTTTTCATATCAGCAAGCTGAGAAGAGTTGCATGGTTATTACTGTTAGACTTACATGTAGACTCCAAATGAGTGTGTAAGCAAAGAAGAATGCACTGCAGGGCGTGCTGAAAACTGCAGAATTCCATGGTACTTTGTAGAAACCCATTCTGAAACAAAGCTTTTGGGGAATCTGGGCAACCATTTGGTAGATATTTGCTAAAATGATCCTTAGTGAAATAAGGATTAGTGATGATACCAAGAGTACTCTTGAAGTTTTCAAAATGAAATCTCCCTCTACTGAAAAGTTCATTTCAGACTTTTGTATATGTTTGTGAGTAGTTTTGCTTTTTAGAAGATTTTTTTGAAGGACTAGAAAATTAACTTAACTTTGGGGGTTGTTTGGTTCTTGGTTGTTTTTTTTTTTACCCCAAGACACCTTTCTTCTGAAGGTTTGACTCTGTAACAAATGTATAGAGCCATCATGACATGCACTGTGAGTGCAGAAATACATCTCAAATATTGCAGGATATTTTTTGCAACCATTTGCATGTAGAATAATTAGGAAGGTGTGAAATTATTTTACAAAGATGATGTTAACTGGAGCTACTGAGACTGGATAACATCTTAATAATAAAAAAGAGTAATTGTTGGAACGTGATTTCCATCTCCTCTGATTCCTTACAGGTTGCTGCTGGCAAATGAATGCAGACACTGTCCCCATATTTTTGTGCAGTGACTTGTAAGCAGAATACTTAGACTTGTAGAAGGCTAGAATTGTCTTCATTTCTTGACTATGGATATGTTGAGGAATTTTCTTTCTGTCTTCACACTTGTGTGAGATATGAAAACTTTGCACACAAGTTAGAACAGAGCTGCTTCATTCTTCCCAATTTTAACATTTTACCCTTCAGAATCTGTTTCTCCTAGCTCAAGTAAAATTTAAATGACATCAGCTTCCTCTGGACTAAGCTTTTGCTTCTATAATCATGAAATCATTTGATGAAAAAGTTAGGTAGCAAATGCTGATGAACCTGTTGGAGATACTGTTTTGTTGGCTCTTGCCAGCCTGAAGCATCACACTGCTGCCAAGCAGACTGCTATCAGTAATACTCTCTTCGGTCTTCAGCTGTATTTTTTTTTTTCCCCTGTTCTCCAATGAAGAACCTATTTGGAGGATTAATAGAGCTTAAAAGAAAAAAAAAAGCTTTCGCTTTCTGTACAAATACAGTGTTTCAAGTACAAAGTCTGCATGCAGTGACAGTTACACAGGAATTGTCATATTATGTGAGACCAGTGGTGGTTCTCTTACAGCATCCTGCTTCTGGTAGTGGTTAGCACAGACACTGCAGGCCTGTGAGAGGTTAATTGGTCCTGCAAGTCTTACTGGGACACTTTGTAACCTGCATAAGTTACAAAACGTAAATGTGTGGGATGGTTTTCCTTTATTCCTTCCAGTATTCTCTTGAGAAAAAGGCAAGAAAGCCACCTTCACTCCAGAATGATGTTCTTTATCGTAATGGAGTAATATCCTTATCCAGGTAGTTATCTGTTATCTTTGTTGCCTTATTACCACAGGGAGTCAATGAATTTGACCATCTAATCATCCTGGCTAAAAACGTCTCTTTATTCTGAATTTGTCTCTAGCCATTGGAAAAAGTCTTTCTGTATGTAAAGGTTACTGCTCATATATTGGTTGTTCACTGCTGTCTCTTTTTTGAAGGTGTGTGAGGCTTAATCCCAGCCAGAGCTGAAGCTAGTTAAAACAGTAAGGATTAGTTCGTTGCTAAGGGATTGCCCCATTCTTTGCACGTAGGTGCTGCGATCACTGCAAGCACCGTGGTGGAGATGGCATTCTAGTAAATCACTGCCAGGATGCCCTATGCCTTCTCTGGTGGGGCTGAGAGCGGCTGCCTCAGCGGTTCAGCAGTGGCAGGCTGTGGTTCTGGTAAAATAAGCTAGAGGGAGTCATGATCCCATCAATTACCAATAGGCTGATGTGTCACACGTGTAGCAAAGTCCATGTTGTGGTTTCCCCGTCTTTAATTTTGAACAGTGTCCCATTTGGTAGGCTTGCACATTGTCAGGGACTTTCAAGGCTGGCTGTACTGTCCTCTTTTTTTAAAGCTGTGTGCCAATTTAGTGTTCTTTATTAGTGAAAGCTTAATATATTTTAAATTTGTAAAATCTGATTTTGTGCCTGGTGAGGAGCTATAATGAACTTTGGCTTTCCTCTAACACCAGAGGGACAGAATGTTCTGTGTGGAAAAAGTGAAATATCAATGATGTGATTTATTATGCATTTTTCTTGTGAAATATAGGTTAGATTTACAGTCATTCATATTATAAAATAGTGGCTTTTTAACCTTAAATGTAGTAGTATGGAGAGAACTTAGGAACAGTGTATAGAACTATCTTTTTTCTTTTTTTTTTTTTAACTAAAATACAAAGTTAAGTTTCCGTTTGCCTAATGTAACTTAAAATTGATTATGGAGGATGATACTTTTGATTTTTCTTCCCTCCTTGTGGAAATCAGTTGTTGTGAATATTTCCTTTGTTTGACATGTTTCTACCAATGCTGTATATAAACAGGTTTATTTCATATGATAACTTCAGTTTTAATGCATTGGAAAATGGGAACTAACTGCTTTTAATACTGAAAGATGTTGAAGAAGGTAAAGAATCATACTGAGACTGTGGATGAGGGTGTTCAACAATGCTAAGGCGGCACTTACTTGATTTTCATCAGTGTATTTGGCTGTTAACTCAGTCACTGTAAGGATAAAATCCTTTCCAAAATATTTGTGAGCCAGGGAAGTATTATGCACATTTACACAGAGAATTGAGGCACAGGGTAAGTTAACTAACTTGTTGGTAGTTGTACAGGACATCTAACCTGGCTGGTATTACAACCAAGGTTTCTTGTGACCCAAGTAAGTATGGTGACCAGGTGACCATCCTACCTTCCCTTTTCATATTTTTCATCTCCTCTCTCCTTTACCAGCTGTTCCAAAGCACTGACACATAGAACGAACTCTTGGTTTAAAAAAAAAAGAAAAAAGTTACACCTATTTGGTTATCCTGTACATAGAAACAGAAATAACTTGCTTAGGTAATGTGCAATAACATTTCTACAAAGGTTTTAGGTTTTGGTTTCTTGACTGACCAGTTAAGGTGGAGGCACATTTTAGCACTTAAAATTGAAATTATTTCAGATGGAGGTTGCAAAATTTTGTTTCCAGAGAATGCAGACATGTTTCCAGATATTTCACGAAATGGCATGACAAGGACATAAGCAATTGATTTACTTGTCAAATGATCTGTAGGATGGTAAGAACTGTCAGAGCTTATTTTGAGAATTTTAAAGTCTTTTTAACTCCTTAGTTGGTGCAGCTCTGGGCAACTGAAAACAGGCCTCTGGGTCCAGTTACCTCAGCTCTGTATCTTGAGCTTCCATGAGATGCTTTTTTCTGTAGCTCCGTAAAATATCTTTGTTGCAATACAGTTAACTTACAGTTTTGTAACACTCTTCAATTTTGATGAATCTTATCATCGTCCTGTGGGTTTGTTTGGGCCGATTGCCTAAACACTTGTGAACTGATTATTGCTATGAGATACCTGAATTCCTTTTAGCACTTTAAAATTTTACTGCAGACTGTGCATATTCAAAATGGATTTATAAGGTGTCTTCAGGTTGAGGTCACTATTTAATAGTTGTTAGTTACTTACTGCATACTTTAAAATGCAGATATTTTTATGTCATTAAATAACTTTTCCAGCTCATTAATAGTATTAGATTGAGGAGACTTAGTAAAGTATTTTTCCATGTTAAAAAAAAAAAATTCTCAAAATTCTCTTAAACTGTAATGTTAAGACAGTTAATATGTCTACCATCAGATTCCTATATCAATATGCATTGTACTTAACAATTTGTAGTCAATTTATCATTTTATTTTCACTGGATTTTAATTGAATTGGCATGTCATTTTTTGTATATTAATACATAATAAGTGGTGGTAATTTTCCATGCTAATATTCCAGCCAAGTTAGTTAAACTATGATTCTTTGTCCTTAATCAAACCTGAACTCAGCTAATTTTTGAAATAAACTGCTGCTTTCGTTATATGTTTCCTTTGTCTGAAATGTTCATGAAGCAGAAATTTTGCTTGTGAGTGCTAATGATCAGAACATTTCTTTTTAGTCTGTGTCTCATACTATGGGTTTTTTTCTATCTGAGCTGTTTTTGCTTTGAATTTGTTTGTACTGTGGGCCTCTTGCTTTTATAATATACTGCTTTCATAGTACTAGGCTTTAAAAGCCTCCATAGCTTGGGGCTGGGGCCGGCAATTGCCACGCATGACTGAAAAAATATATTTCCTAGTGAATTTTGGATGATTGAGAGACTGGCATTACTTTCGTGTATCTTCCTTGGTTTCACCTCTGGAGAACGGTTGTATCCTTTAAAACCCTGCCATTTCTTAAGGATCCTGGAACCAGACCTTGTTTGTCATATGTCATTATTGACTCCTTTGATAAAATGGCTTCGGAGCAGTGAACATGTTAAGGAAAAGCTAAAAGGAAAAGTATTGTGTACTCTCTTCAAGTGCAAGTGCATTGTGCAGCCTGATGGATATGCTTAATGTTGTGATAGCTGCGTAGGTGTTCAGGAAAAAGGGTTATATCCCAGAGCATCAAGTATTTGTTTTCCTTTTAATCTTTTCTGGGTTAAGAAATTCACTTTGTGAAAAAAATTATTTCACTATTTATGAAGTGTTTAAAGCACCTATACTACAGAGCAACCTAGAACACTTGAAAAAGAGACTGACATTAAAGATTGCTTTTAATTGGAGTGAAAAAAGATTGCAAATTTGAGGTGTTTAAAAAAAATAAATCCCAGTTGTACACTTCTAATATGTATGTGTAGCTTCATAATTACAAAAAGCATTTATTATCTGTATTTGTGAATAGTATTTCTCCACGTAACTCATACTCTAGAAATAATAATACATGGCTACCATGGAAATCCTATATTGTATTATATGTGCTGTAGCCTGTGTTGCTCATTTTTTTCCAGACATCACTTGTTAGGCTCAAACCTTCCATCCTTGAATTGAAAATAATTCTCTTGCGATCTTTGAAATGCAATTCAGCAATTGAACAGTGAAACAGTTTCAAAAAATTAAAAATGCAGCTGAGTGTTTGGAGGCACTAGTTGTCTGTAACTACTTGAGCTTCTTATTCTTCAAAAGGTGCAATTAACATCAAATGTTCCTCAGTATAAGAAGTCTCAAGGCAGGTATACATGGTTAATTTATCTACACATGCACATTTTTCATAGAGTTATTCTGGAATAATTTGTGGCATTTGTGACAAATGAAGCAAATGGTGCATGAGGCTTTCTTCCATCAAAGAAGAATTGTTTCTCTCATAATGAGATAAATATTTCAAATATTTGGATCTTGGCCTTTAACTAGATAAAGGATGGCATATGTTTCAAAACAAAACAAACCCAAGAACCAGCACATGCAAATAAATAGAAGCATTTCCCAAACACCTAATCAAGTTTTCTGAGAAAGCAAGGGGAAAAAACCCAACCTTTAAATCTAGCCCCCACTGATTTATTCCACCAATACCATTGAGTTATCTCATTAGAGTGTTTCTTAGAATAATATAGTGTGCTGTGGTTTTGGGTTTTGTTGTAGTTTTTGTCTTCCTCTATGAGGAAAGGTGTATCAATTTGGGTTGCAGAATCCTGTTCTTTACTTGCTCTGCAGTTTTTGTTTGTTCCATGTACAGTGCAAAGTTTATAGGTACAGAACATACAGATATATATGAAGTTACTGTTCTTGCTGTTGATGTAGATAGAACAGCATACAGCTGAAGAAAATAAGTGTAGAAAAATTAGTGAGAAAAAAAAAATACATGGTAATAGTAGCCATGAGAAATACTTATATTTTTGTAGTAGCATTTGACTGCTTATTATTCTTGAAGTGTTTATGCTTAGTCAAAATCACATTGGTCTCTTAACAGGTTAAGTGGTTGACTCCGTAGTAGAAATTTCTTTTGTAGTGTACTAAAATCAATTTTACAAACAACTGCAAGTTGGTTTTTTGGTGATGGTTGTTTTTTTTTTAAAATAATGTGTATGGTATAAATAAGTATTTTTTCGAAGCAGTAGTTTAGTCCTTCTTGCATTAATAATTAAAGATTGTGTAGTGCCAGGTTTCTTTGGTTTATTGCCACCATATGAATGAATTTTGAGGTTTTATTACTGTTTTTCCATATTGTAAAGCAAATAATAAAAGCTGAGATACATGGGTACTCGATACAGCAACAACAAAGCAAAAAAAATTATCAGTAGCTGGGAGGAATAGGATGATGCAAATATTTACTCTTAATCAACATCTGAGAATAGAAGTTTGTTTAGAAATTCACTTACAAATAGCTTTGTATAATTTGCCTGCTGCATTTTTAATGAACATTGTCAGCAGCCTTTCAACCAGCAAAGTTATTTGTATCCTGATCAAGGTAAAAGCCAAGAAGTGACCAAAATGCTACGTTAAATGAGTGACAATATTATAAGGAAAATAATGGCAGTAATTTTTTTTTTCTTAACAGTATGAATCAGATGAACAAGAAAAAAGTGCATATCAAGAGTATGATAGCGACAGTGATGTTCCTGAAGAGTTGAAAAGAGATTATGTGGATGAGCAGACAGGAGATGCCCCTGTGAAAAGGTAGGTAAACTGTATGAGTCCTTGGTCTCATTTACCTGCTTTTCATCTCAGTACTCTAATTAGTTCATTTTCTGTTTAATCTATACTCTACAACAATGGAATAATAATCAAATAATCTTTATGCTACCTGCACAGTTAGAAAGGCTCACCAGTTAGATCTCCGGAATGGGGAGGAATGTTAAACTGCTCATCATTATTGCAGAAAGAAACTTTGGAAAGCAAGATTTTGAAGGAGGATGAAGGCTCTCTGAAGCAGGTAGTGGAGAACTGATTAGCAAGCATTAGATGTTAACTGAAGACTCTTCTACAACTGCTCTTGTGCATATGTATAGTTTCTGTTGTGTCAAAAGCAGTTGTTTGTCTACAAACGGCTTGAGGCTTCAGCTTCTGCTTTTGCAGAACTACAGTAAACTTTTACAGATTAAAAAAAAAATTAAATTCTACCATAGCTTGAAGGCAGTCACTTGGGATTTTAAATTCTCTTTTGCTTTAAGAATAAACACGCACACACGCACACACGTGAATATGCATATTCTCTTTTGAAAAAAAAATATATATTATATATATTCATATAAACAAAAGTGAACTCTGTAGCATTTAAAAGGATCTGAAACACAAATTTCTGTCTACGACACTGTACTACTTAGATGTCCATTCAGACTTTGTGAAGCAGGCTAACATTTGTATGCAGAGGATTGCAGAAGAACTAGAAAGCCATCACTTGGGTCAAAGCAGAGGAATGTTTTTTTACAAAATAACTTTTCAGGATAAAATACTGTTAGCGTGATTTCATAAGATGAATCACACGGACTACTTCATTTCAAAGAAGTGATGGAGATATTGATAAAAATTACTTGGAACAAACCACAGTCACTGTCCATAGCTTTGTGCTGTGAAATTGAAGCATTCTGAATTTTTGGAAGAATATCATTTTGAGGTATAGCAGCTGGCAGAAGGTTTCACTTATAGAATCATAGAATATCTTGAGTTGGAAGGGATCCATAAAGATCGTTGAGTGCAAATCCCTGCTTCTCGCAGGACTATGGTTTATGAAAAAATTAATGTCTTTTTAGTTTCATCTTCCTCAAAATTGTTTCCATTTCCAGACAGTCATTTTCAGCTGTAGCTTACTAGTCTGCCCCTGTTTTGTTGTGACTTGTGTTGTTTTCATTTTCTTTACTTCATGAACTATGAACTTGAGTCAGAGTGCTTAAAATGATTGCTGAGGCCAGACAGAGGCCTGCAGAACTCAAGACTTGGACTACAATTCAGAAACTCCTTTCTCTAGCACAATTTTATGTAAATTAAGCCAGGTGTCTCTAAACGTTAGAATCCTAACCCAGTTACGCTTTGGCATAAATAAAATACTGCGCTGGAAGACATACTGTCATGTGAAAGAAGTGGGGAGGAAGGAGTTCTTTTCTACTAAATTTTATTTGTATGTCCTTGAATATAATAGGCAGTCACATTTGGTGTATTTTGTTTTGTTTTCTTTAAAGTGTTTCTCGAGAAACTCTGAGGAGCAGAAAGAGATCAGATTATAACCTCAATAAAGTGAATGCACCTATCCTAACAAACACTACGCTGAATGTAATAAGGCTTGTTGGTACGTAGAACAATTGTAGTTTTTTATATGTGTTTTTTATTTTAATGCAAATCTTTGGATTATAGCAAATATGGATTTTAAGGCTTTTAAAAACATACCTAGTTGGGGTCTATTGCCACTTTTTGAAAATGTTAATAGAACAGAAATAAAGCACTAAACCAAAATATTTTTTAATTAGACAAATTTGATTATATCTTGTGAGTTATTCTTACTTTGAAAATTAATCTGCGTGCATATAGTGATTTTAACCAATAATGGTGGATTATTTGTCTAAAATATTGAATGCATAAAAACAGTGAAGATAGAAAGGAAATAGATTAATGTTTTATGTTGCTAATGTGTCTTAGTGGATTAAATGCTTCATTTTCAAGTAGTATAGTTACAAAAGTAAGAACTTAAAGATTGGGGGGGGTTTGCCCTTTCATTACTCAAATTCTTACACCCAGAATAACTATTTTTACTACATAGTAGACAACTAGAAGAAAAGTGCCTTCCTGTACTGCTAATTTCAGTAATTGGAATGCATCCTAGTAAGCCCCAGGGAGTTTAGGGAATCTCTATCCTTGGAGGTGATCAAGACATTACTGGACAAGCCCCTGAGCAACCTCATCTCCTTAGACCTGCTCTGAGCAGGAGGTTGCACTAGATGACCCCTGGAGGTCCTTTCTAGCCAAAAGTTTTCTGTGAAAACAGCCCCCTTCAATTCTAGGTGTAATGTGATTGATTTTTTGTGATCATGACTTCCATTTGATTATCTAGATAATTGTATGATAGCAATTTTCTGCTACTGACTTTCATTTTGTTTACAGAGAAGAGGGAAGTAACTACCTAAAGTTATCAGGGTAGGCAGAAGAGAGGAATTTTGTATGTATTATACTAATGAAGTTTGTATTCAGTGTTTATGTGCTTCGAAATGATTGTGGTACTTCAGAGTAAGCTGTTTTTAAAAGACTACCTGACACCTGGTTAGTACCTTTTTGCTGTCTTAGAGGGTAGCATATAAATCAGAAATTAGTTTTCTAAACCTTTTTTTCAGGTATTTTTTTTCCTCTTGGAGTATCTACAATATAGACCTGAAATAAGAACTGAGATTATTCTGTCATAACTTTTCTGGTATTGATCTGTGAGTTAGGTTGGCGAGATTTATTTGCTACCTTCCAGTATAAAGTTTTGCCCTAAGAAATTTTAGGATTCAATCTAGAAATCACACATGGCACTTTATGCAAACCACCCGGTCTTCCCCCACCTCTGCCCCTGACCCCTTGTCCTAACACAGTGTGCGAGTAGGTGGAGCTGTAGTTCTAGTTTTCCAATTTCACATAAGGAGTCTTTAGATTCGTGCATTCTGGCCATAATCCTGAACTTAAACATTACTTTCAAAGCTCATATATATGCTTTTTTCCCCTTCTGGAATTATGCTTAATTTTCAATTTTTCTGCTATTGGGGCTGTTTTATATTGTTTCTGTAATGACTGATAATAGCGTTGTTTGGAACATGGAATTGGAAAGGGACCTCCTGCAGCCCCTGCTACAGGAAGACATGTCATTTAGTACTGCCTATAAATATGCTTGTTTCGAGCTCCATCTTAAAAATACTACTGTTTTTGTTCCCACCACTCTATCTAATAGGAATTCTATTCCAGAAGTCTTATCAACCTAACGGTTAAAAAAATAAAATAAGAAATTGTCCACCTATTTTCTGCCCACTTGATCTTACGCCAAAATAAACTTTTAGGTTTAACAGATTGTCTTGTTCTTTGATGCATACTGCTCTGCTGTTTTAAAGAAAGCAATCCTATTTCTTCTCAGTCTTTGATTTGCTAAATGAAATGTGCCAAGCTTTTTAATATCCTCTGTATTTATCTGCCAGAAGCTTAAGTCCCCTACTTTCTTACCAGTTCTTTTTCTGCTCTTGTTACAAACTTATCAAAATCATGTGCAGTACTTTGCATGAAATTTCACTCCGTTGTGTCACTGTTGTATCGCAGCAACCTGGTCACAAGTTGTCTCCCTTTTGCACCTCTTCGCATTTTTCACAGCTTCGTTGTACTGGCAGTTCATTCCATCTGTAATGAGCTTGTACAGCCAGCAGGTCCTTTGCTTTCCCAGTTTTTTTCCAAGGGATGACCTGCTAGTTTATAGTAGAAAGATGCATGTTTTTAATTAATTGGTCCCCAAATGCACAGCTTTACTTTTTGTACTACTGAATTTCATCCAATTTTTATTACAGCAGTCGTCAAGGTCCTCCAGTTCCTCCTGTACATTATGTCAATCCTTTTCTGTTTTGATGGTGCCTCCTTATTTTTTTCCATTATCACACTCTTATTTTTGTGCCAGTGTCATTCATGAAAATACTAAAGACGATGCCAGTTGCTGGGAACTCTACTAGTAGCTTTTCCAGATACCTCCCTTTTCAACACACTCCATTCTGTCTTCTCTTTTATTAAACCCTTACTCATTTAAAAAACTCGAGCTTCACTTGTTTGCTGTGCAATATTGTTAAATTAATACTTTCACTAAATCCCAGGTAGATGAAATGTATTGTGTCCTTTGTCTAGAAAATCATGTAGGTTCACTAACAAGAATAGGTATCTTAGTCTGGTACAGTTCACTTCTGGTAGATCCATGATTTATTTTATCTTAATTTTGCCTCTGTATTTCAGCTTCTGTCACTTCTGTACTTTCTTCAAAACTAGATCTGAAGTCCTGCATCCTACAAATTAAAGCAATAGATCAATAGCTGCCTGGATGACTGTTTTCCCTCTTCTTGAATATGTTTTTATTTGCTGTTTTTCAGTCATAGCGGTACAACCCATGTCTCAACTGCTTATTGCACATACAGGTTATTACACTGATTACCTGAGTGGTGATTTCATGCCCATTTTTTATTATGCCCTGATTCCTTCGCTCCTGTAGCCTAACTGTTTTAAGGTCTTTTCCAGCTCATTCTCAGTGTGGCTGAAGGTGGCCAGTTCAGTGCTATTAGTCACCCTGTTCCTGTTCTCCTCACTTTTCTCACTGTCAGTATCATTTTCCCCAATGAAAATCAAGGCAAACTATTCATTCTTGCTTTTGGGCTGTCTTGTTTGTCTACAATCTCTGTCCTGTCATGTCCCCCCCTGTTTGGTTTGCTTTTGTTAGTCTTCTGTAATTGGAAAACTCCTGATTTTTACCATCTTTGAAAAATTTAGTTTTGGCAAGACTTTTGGTACTTCTAGCTCGTAATGCAACTTCCTGAGCATATAGGTCTGGTTTTGCCCTTTGTCCTTGTCCTAGTCATTCTTTGCTTCTAGTTTCTTTGCAGTTTCTCATGTTTCTAATACGCAATGACCCCGCCTCACTTCTACCTTACTTTGTATCTTTTTTTGAGGAATACCTACCACTTGATATCATAAATGAAACAAGATTTTTTTTTGCACCATGTTTCTCTTAGACATAAACTGCATATTACACCTCTGCCACAGAAGTTGAAAATGCCTTCATCTTTTGTCATGACTTTTGGCCTTAGCATACAAATATTTCATTCACTACTTCTAGGCAGCATCCCCAGGGGCATTAGACACATTTCTTTAACTAGTGGTTAATGACTACAGAAACAAGAAACAAATAAGATAGCACTCTTTAGACACACTATTGGATTTATTAGTTTTTCCTCCCTTCTTGTCTCCCCTCTTGTCTCTTGAATCCCTATTAAACGTGAAGATGAGCATGTTGTTGCTTGGCAGATTTGGCTGTGCGGGATGCTAGGTTGTAGGAGATCCAGGTATGATCCACTGCCCTGGATTTTCCCCCTGCAGACAGGAATGCTGTGGAACATGCCCATCTTTTAACAGCAGTCTCTGCTGATGCCATGGAAGGCTCAGTTTGTCTCGCACTGTTTCAGATTTTTGGATAGGAAAATGCCACAGTACTTAACACTAATTTCAAGTAGTATAACTGAGATGATTATCTAGAATCCCTTCATTATCAATAGAAAACTGTAGGTAACTCCAGAAGATGGTAGAGTTTGTTGGCTGTCCTGGATGTCTTTGCCTGCATGTCATCTCATAGATATCTTAGCACTTGTCTTGTGCTGCTTGCCCTCTGCACAGGAGATCTAGGCAACCAGTATGGGCTAAGGGTCTAGTTTTTAGATGAAGTTGGACAAAGTGAATTGCATATGCAAGCCCAGTGGTGTGGCACCTCAAAAAATGAGCAGGGGCCTAATGTAATACAGGGGACGCTATAGATGTGTCCTATCTACAGAGAGCCTGTACTCTATTTTAAAGTTCTGCTCCTTGAAAATAAGGCTGTATTTTAAGAGACGTTTGTTTTGGTGGCAGTAATGGGAGTACTTCAGTGGTTTTTGACCCTGCTATAATTTGTCACTGATATTCCTGCCTACTGTATGTTGCATCAGCATGACTTCTAGTAGATCTAGATCAGCTCCCTGATCTTAGTTAAAAACAAATAATAAAGGAATCTAGGTTTAATAAGGGAGTGAGATGAAGATGCAGATTTAAGTTGCCCAATCAAGTAACGGAAATTGTTGCCTCACTTTTTAGGAATGTTATGCAAGTACTAGTACTCACTGAATGAGTATAATGGTGCTCATAACCCATTTTGAACTATTTCTGTGTGCTGTATGCTTTCTATGGAGGATAGATGAATAAAACAAAGTGTAGCTTAATATTTATAAACTACATAAATGAGTTGCCTTGTATAACTGAAGTGGGACCTGCTATAACTTTGTTTAATTTGAATTTCAAGTGAACAGCTCAATTTATCTGGTTTTACTAAAGTTAATAAACCGGGTAATTATTTCTCTGTCTCCAGTATAAAGTAACCATTAGATTAATTTATAAGGTTAATTTTTTCCTGTCAAGCCATTGTGTGTTGGCTTAAAATGTATAGGAAGAATGAACCTGTGTTAAATTTGTATGGAATATTTTGACCTAGGTCCTATACATCAACAAGAATAATTGATGACTATGCCATTGTATATATTGATTGGGTGATTTCTTATTTTAATTAATAATGCTGGGGTTTTTTAATGCCTTTTTTTGGCCTTGTCATGGTTTAACCCCAGCAACTAAGCACCACGTAGCCGCTCACTCACTTCCCCCCCGACCCAGTGGGATGGGGGAGAGAATTGGAGGAAAAGAAAAAGTAAAACTTGTGGGCTGAGATAAGAACAGTTTAATAGAACAAAAAAGAAGAAACTAATAATGATAATAATAACAATAATAAAGCGACAATAATATTAATAAAAGGATTGGAATATACAAGTGATGCACAATGCAATTGCTCACCACCCGCTGACCGATGCCCAGTTAGTCCGTGAGCGGCGATTCCTCCCAGCCACACTCTCTTCCAGTTTATATACTAGACATGACGTCACATGTTATGGAATATCCCTTTAGCCAGTTTGGGTCAGCTGCTCTGGCTGTGTCCCCTCCCAACTTCTTGTGCCCCTCCAGCCTTCTTGCTGGCTGGGCATGAGAAGCTGAAAAATCCTTGACTTAGTCTAAACACTACTTAGCAACAACTGAAAACATCAGTGTGTTATCAACTTTCTTCTCATACTGAACCCAAAACATAGCACTATACCAGCTACTAGAAAGACAATTAACTCTATCCCAGCCGAAGTCAGGATGGGCCTCATTTTTGCTTTTGTTGTAAATAGTTTTGGGGAGGAAACTCTGATACTTTGCTTGCTTGAAAACTCATTAACTTTTAAGATAATAATAATGGTGATGACAGATCTCACAGCAGAAATCTTGTAGCTGAAGTAAGTGATCGGTCAAACAGCATGGAACCTCATGGGACTTAAAAAAGCCTAAATCATACAATCTTTCAAAATTATATATTTACAATGGGCTTTCCACTTTTTCCTTCAAAGTGGTGATTTAGCTCCTAATGTATGTGGTAGGAAGCTGCATGTCTGGTATTGTGAGACTCCCTAGGAAATTATTTAACTAATGACCACAGATAAACTAAAACTCAAATATGTATTATTCAAGAGGTTGTGTATTTATTTACCTTTTTGGTTTTAGTGATCAGTTTTATATAGGTTAGTCTGATAGAGAGTACTCTCTACTTACTGTCTTTAAGGATGAAAGAAGAGCTGGAAATAATACTTCAAAAGAAACCTAGCAAATGTTCAGCAGTTTTGGGTATTAATGGAGAGCCTCTAAAAAGTTAAGCTACTTTGAGTTGCTGAAACTCTTAAGTGGTTTTTTCAAGTATTTCTGGAAGTTTCTAGCATGGCGTGGATTTGGGCTGTTAGTGCTGTTTGGAAATGTTCTCATATACCCCTTTTTTACCCAAAATAGGAACTTTAGTGCAACTAAGTAACAATGTATAGAAGTTAAAAGTTGGCGTCCTCTTAGCGAGAGGAACTAGGAGGAAATGTTCCTGGAACACTTGTTGTGTCAAGATGCTGAGTGATGTAGTAATAGAGAAATGTTCTTGGCATCAGAAGATTTTTATAGGGACAGTACTTGGGCAGTGTACGGTGTGTAGCCCTTTGGAAAAGTGTAAGATACTGCCCAAGAGATTACCTTGAATATTTACGCCAGCTGCAGAGATACTTGGAAATCTAACTGTCCAGAATGTGACACATCACCCGTATATCGTGTATGGGTTGCAGGCGAGTTTAAAAATGTGTTTATCACAGAGTAAGTGGAAAAAATCAGCCTATGGCAATACAGAATGTTCGGATAGCACATACGAAGGTGATAGCTGCTTTGATTAGGGTACCATCCTTTCCCAAACATCTGAAAATTTCCATATTGGGCTGTGCTGGAATTGGCTGCATTTGGTTTTCCCTTTTGGAATACAAATAGAATTTTTTAAGTCTGCTTTTCAGTTTGTTCATAATGCTGTGGGTCGAAACATTAATAATTAAGCATAGAATTAACAATTGGGTTAAACTGCCAAATGTTAAGTATTGTAACCTGTGTCAAATCTCCAAAAATAACAAAATATATGGTTGTGTGTGTTAGCAAACTGGGACATGGATGCATAGTATTCAAGCAGGGAGTCTATGTTAGATAGAAACCTGGAAAGTAGTGATGTCAGGTTATTGCTTGATTCTTACCATAGTGCTATATCATTTTACCATGTATGTAGTTGTATCATGTAATTGTTGGATTAATGTTGTCTTTACTGACCTACACAAGTAATTGCTTTAAAAAATTCAAATAACTCCCCTTGATACTGAAAGCTAATTTAGTTTCTTTGTTATTCAATTTCTCTGCTTAAAACAACATTTTCTGTATAGATTAGTAAATTACTTTGATGGACACAGCATTAACTTGAAAAACAGTGTTGACTACAGGAAAAAAAAATTATTTTAGCACACTCATGGAATTTTTTTCCAACCTGTCACATCAAAACTTGTCCGGAATATGACAATTTGTTAAATGATCTGCTATATCCTACATGTTGGGTGGACTGTATTTACGTTTTGGTTCAAAAATTGCTGTCTGTTACTATAATAATCCAAAGCTTATTATATATTCTTTATGTTTTTAAGACACTAATAGGGCAAGCAGTATGTCATTTTTGAGCTAGCCAGCAGGAAATGTAGGGTCTCTGCAATACGAGGGTTTTCATTAAGTACGCTTGCTTGTGTGACCCTATGAAAAGAGCCATGCCCTATGCGAAAAATGAAATAACTAAAAACTAAAGGCCCTGTGAACTAGACCTGCAGGGAAAAATTTCTTTCCAAGTCCAAATCCTGTGATCAGTTTGACTCAGCTAACATATAGATGAAGGTCCCCAGTTGTGGTATGTGGGTTTTTTTAATTCTTTAAATTTTTATTTTCCTAAGTCAAATGCACAACAACAGAGAATATGAAGGAAGAGAAGGAATTATTCTTCTCCTTGGATGTGCCAGGGTCCTGGCATCCTCCTTTTCTGTCAATCTGTCCCTCTAGAAACTTTTCAGACATACATCTTAAAACTATTTGCATTTCTTACCTCAGGATAAAAAGGAAGGAGAGCAGGAAATGCTATGTCACTGATGCAAAAAAAAATTATTCCTAGAGTTGTTGGGTGAAATCCAATTTTGGGCCTATCGTTTTTATACTGTGCTTTTCTATATCTTGAAAAATATCCGTATGTGCGTATATAAACGCACACTAATGCGTAAAATCTTCAGTGGCTCTATATGTCATTTGCCAGACACTACTTTAGGGGATTATTATTTTTTGACTAAATGAAGCTGAAACTTGCAGAGGATCCAGAAGGTTGTATATTTTGAATTTGGTACCGGAAGGCCAAGAATGGTTCCAGGCATTTTGATATGTATTAGTATCCACATTTGGAGAAGTCTCGAGGCATTTGTGGTGTCTTAGTCATCTTATTTAACTTTGTTTTTAAATCTCCCAATCTCTAAAATATTACTAAGTTGTTCTTAATCAATGTGCAAGGCTAAATAATAAACTTTGTAAAGCTGGTTTTGAGTTTGTCAAACTCGGCACTGTTTTTGTAGCACTTGTGCTGAGGAAACTGATCTTCTGTATTTAATTTTTAAGGGAAATACATGCAGATGATGAATATTCTGAAACCAATTGCGTTTGATGTGATCCACTTTATGTCCCAGCTCTTCGATTACTATCTGTATGCGGTCTATACATTTTTTGGCCGAAATGACACGGTAGGTGGAAACATTATTCATTTCCAGGTATCACTGTACACACACAACGAGAATACAGAGATTTCTTTAATTAAAATACTACCTAATATGTAATCACCAGAAAAACTAGTGGCAACAGAACGGATCCGAATGTAGGAATAAGAAAAGGCTGATTAGATCAGCAATAAAGTAAATAAGTGCTGGGAGCATCATTATCACTGGAACATGAATCCTATTATGTTTTAAATAGATTCTGTACTCTCTTTTCCAGCAGTATTTTGAAAAGGAGGAAACACAACATGAAATACCTAAAAGTAGTGGCAGGAAGTGGGGAGCAAAGGAGCAGTCTGCAGAAGGAGGGTGGTGGTTTGGAGACTAGAGAGTATGAGGTGATTTAATTTTCCTATATGTTTCCCTAACTTAGATAAGAATAGCAAAAGGAAGAGGAAGAGGGGACCATGAAAGTTAAGTAGTAACTCAGGCTCAAGAGGCTTGAAATAGGCTTTTTCATATCTACTGTTCTTCTGTCAAACTAACTGCATTAATGAAAACAAGGCGGTTTTTGAGTGATCTTGTAGCTGAAATAAATGCTTGTTGGCAATGTCTGTACATAACATAGATCAACTTTAAACAGAATTGTCTTAAAGCATTTATGAATAGCTGTGCGTAAAAACAATTTTCTCCTCTCGTGGCCCCTAAATTACTCCACAAGTAATAATATCGTGGGGTTCCAAATGCATCATCATCTGCTGGCAAATTGTAATGGATTTTCAGACTCAACATATGGTTCTAAATGGTTTTGAGCTGTTCTCTTTGGCAGGACAAATGTACTTGCAGTTTGTTTGTGTTTAGAAGATGGGTGGTTTTTTCATGGTGGTTTTTTTGTTTGTTTGTTTTTTGTAAAGATAATTATTTCCATTGGCTTAGTCAGCTGCTCTGGTATTCAACTTGTGTTGCATTTATTTTTATTTTTTTGCACCTTCCATTTTGTGTTTTTAAAGCCCATACAGAGTTCCTCACTCTCTACTTCTAACAGAGAACAGCACAGTGCTAGGCAGGTAAACATTATAGCAGATGGCTGGTAAAATTATGATGTTTCTGTAGTGTGCCTGATTTTTGTTTTGATAGATGATTTTTCCATGGGAAGCATAATGCTTACAAAGGGTCTATGAATGTAATAAACCCTCTTGTAATGCTGCTTAAATGTCCTCACTCCCCATAGTGTTTATAAACCTTTAGAAAGTAGAGATGGGTGATGGTATGTGATTTAGACCAAGAGCGTTCCTGTTTTATTTTTATTTACAAAATAGCATCAAATGGGATTCTTAAAAGTATGCTGGTAATATAACTTCTTAAATGGTTGAAATTCTTTGTGAATATTGTGCTTCTGTTGTATGTGTGAGTTAGTACACATGTAAGGAGTGTGATTAATTGTACAGAGTTCATTGCCAGTTCAGTGAAAACCAAGGATTTAAGATCTACATGTTGAATTCTACGTCTGGTCATGATGCTAAGTCATTGCTCTTTCCAGACCTCTTTAGAATGGTTATCCTATGTGTAGTCAGTATTTGGCTTTCTTCATTGCCAAAAGTTGCACACCGTTGTAACCAGAATTGCTCTTTCAAAACCTTTGTGATTTGTGGGATGCAAGTTAAGGAGGCCTTTCCTCCTTATCTCAAGTTATGGAGCAACCTAACATGAAATTAAAAGGAATTGCCTATATTTAATATCTACTCACTAAAGTTTAAGACATTCATGAACATGTCACAGAATAGTCTTCCTTAGCAGAATATATTTAAGGCAAGTTTAAATTTTTTTTGACAAGACATTATAATAATTTGTAAACCAATGGCCATTGTTATGGAAAACAATTTTTTTAAATTTATTTTTTTTTTAACTTTAAGGGGCTATGTAGAATTGGTGATGAGTAAAAATTATTCTGTAAATTGTCTAATGATCTGCTTACTAGCCTTAATAGGTCATCAATTTGTGGAATTTAAATATATACCATTTTGCATATAGAAATAGCAAAAACTTCCATGAAGCAAAGCAGTTGTACTGATGAGTCACATGTTCTGTTTGAAGTCGTGAGCTTCTGTCCTTGTGGAAAAATGCTGAGCAACAGTCTTTTGGGGGGGTTATTTGTTTGTTTGTCATGTTCCCCCCCCTCCCCCTCCCTTACATACAGATGCACAGTTCTGATTTCAGGCTGTAACTGGTTGCCTGATAAATCTGAAGTTCTCAATATGTAATGTTTTATGGAAATTTAAGTTTGTTTTTACATTCCTTTTCATTCAGATATGTTTTAAATGTGAAATTGCCTGTTTTTAGAAAGAAATATATCATTATAGCATAAGTAAGTGAAAGTTACTGATAGCTATTGAAAGTTAGTAATTGAAGGGCAGGAAGAGAAAGAATTAGTGGCATGGTGCAGATGCAAATTTATTAAAATGAAATTTAATGGCTGAAACTTGCAAATACATTTCTTAGTGTTTTTTTTTTCTTTAAGAAGGGTATTTTTTCTGTTTGTTCTTACCTTAACAGGGAGAATAGCCAGTCTTGAATTTGCAGTCCTTATGGCCATATCTTGAAAAACTACTATGTGATGTTAACAAGGAAAAAAAGATAATTTGGAGAATTAAGTGGGTGTTTCTTAAAGGAAAAAAGTTATTTTCTTTTTCACCCATATACCTGCAAAATCAAAGGCAGTTCAGAACTGATATTTCTACAGTAAAAATGTGAAGAAAATTACAAATTATTTTTGTGAAAAAGCTTACTTCACCTGTGGAAAAACAAAGCCATGAACACTTCTTTTTATCAAATATGGACACTAGATTATGATTTATGGCTCCTAGATCAGGTTCTAGATTTCAGCAGAGTGTACTTCCTGTGGGAATTCAGCTCAGATGTAATTTCATTGAATATGTAGGAGAATTGGGGCAGATGGACATCTTCAGTTAGAAATGTTAGATTCAGTAAACGGAGACCCAAATTATACTGTTTTGTATATAAAAGGAGCGGAGGAGATGACATGAACTTGAACACTTCCTTCCCTGATTTAGTGCACTGAAAGGAAGACTAATAATACAGCGTGCAACACTGCTCTAAATATTGTTCAGTAAATTGCCTTTTGGTGTGAATCACATACCAGAACTGTATTCAAATACTTACAGATTCTTGACATAAATGTGTGTTTCTTAGCTGTCCCATTTCCACCTCCTTTTTTGTGTTAGTTTGTTCTTTGTTTTTTGAATTGAAAGTAGAGGATAAGTAGCTACAATAATTATGCACGTCAAATCAGACCCTCAGCTGGTATAATTCATTGTATTTACCAGGAAGTAAGTGTAGCTATATTGATTTATCCCAGCTGAACATCTGCCCCATAATACCTCTGAGCCGTGAGCATGAAGATGGCACATTTCTCAGGTAGATCTTTATAAGCGTTAAGTAATAATGACTGTTTTATAAAGATCAGTGGATATAATTTTACATATGCAGATTAGGTATTTAATAAGGAATTGCAAGAAATTTTATAGCTTGAGAGAGAAGTCAAGACCATTTGGCTTGGGTGTGGTGTGCATGCATGTCACGGTGGGGGCATCATGGTGCACCATTCTCTGCTCATGGCCCAAATGAGAAAATCCAGGGTCCTGCACCCAAATACAGTATTATAACAATAAAGGATACTGGTTACTTATTGGTATGAATGGTAAGCTGTCATCTTCATGAAAGGTACTCAGGTCATTCTTCACACTAGTGCAGTGCTGAGTGCTGTGACCTCTGTTGATTTTCTTTTCATTTTGTATGGTTGTGATCATGTGCTAAAACTTTAATGTAAGTAAATTGTAGCTAGTGTTTACAAACTGAAATATTGCTGTATCACTGTAAAGTTTAAACCAATGAATTTTTCCTCCCCAACTTAAATAGAATGTATTTCTTCCAGTTTGAATCAACAGGACTGGGCCTCAGCAGCAGCAGATTACGTACCACACTGAACAGAATCCAGGAGAGTCTGATTGATCTGGTAAGTACCTCAATTTTGTTAATGCTCAGTGGAATAGAGGTCTGTGTAGGAAATTTAGGAATTGCATTTCATTGTGGCTTTCTGATTTTTAACTCTCTTCATATTCGGTGTCTGTAATGACAAAGGCTTAGTTTCATGGCGTATCATGATATAAATAAATATCATTATTGTATGAAATCACTTGTTTCTAATGTGCTCAAAACTAGTTCAATAGGTTTTGCTAGATTTAACAACAAAATTGTGTATTTAAATCTTATAATGTATTATGGTTCATGTAATAAAGAGAGACATTCCAGTATTATCCTTATTAAATGAGATGGTTTATAAAAAAGAAAACAAACCAACACAATAGATGACTCATTTTTCTTCAGTAAAAGAAAAGCAAAACACTAAGCCATCCTGAAGATCATTCACCCTGCAAGATAATAGAAGTAGTATACTAAGTCCTTTGTTAAGTCATTTCTGAATTGTGGGGAATTTTCCCCGATATATTTTATAGACTATATCCTAGTGGTCACTTCATGAGTTATTTTCAAAATGTGAAAAGTAAATATGCTGCTTGTGTCACACTGGTAGTAGATTACTGTCCTTTACATCACATTACAAAGGGTAAACAGGAGACTTCAGATAGATTTTGTGGATTCAACTGAGCAGCAGAGTTTATAAAGAAATATTGTTAAGAACTATGCAAAAATGGAGATTTGAAGTTCTTTTTTTCCACCTAAATATAAACCCCTTGAAACATTATGAAGATGTTTCCTAAGAGTATCATAAATGGCTTGTGTAGTAGTTAATACCCCAGATGCTGCAGGGAGGATTTATTTTCTAAGTCTTGTACCTTAGAAAGAAGTAGAAGACAGATGCTCTACTCTGACTTTCACAAGCATTTGGCACTCCGTAGAATTGTATTTTTGCCTTTTTAATTCCTTGAAGTATTATATTGAATCCTAAACTGTTCTTTCAGTCGAGCTTCATAAAGGGGTTTGGGGCCATTTCTTATAGAGTCAGTAGAGGGAGCATAAGATAACTAATAACCCCAGGCCTCTACAAAATAGAAGAAGGCTGGCCATATTGATATTCATCTCAAAGGCAGTGTATTCAAAAAGAAAAAATAATGCTAGGAAGATCTTGCAAATGAATCAGTTAAAGATTATGGAAAAATGGCAAGTTATGGAATGAATTTTTTAAACTTACTCTGTAGTCACAGTCCCTGACAGTGCTTTACAGCCTTGAATTTTTTTCATGAGTCAAAATAATGTTTGAAAAATCATTTCTAGGAGTAAATTGGAAGAATAATAGCCCTTCTTTTTCTTCCTCAGTCATTTAATGGTGCTGTTACAGATAATGTTAGTGTCAATTGAAATTAATAGCTATGTTCTAGGTAAGATTTGAAAGGAGGAAGAAATCTTAGCTAACTGCTGTTAACTTTAAGGCATTCCATGAGGTTTATTAATATCTTGTGAACTTAGGCTGGTCTTAAACTATAAATGGAAATTTTCTTACTTTTTGATTCATGAGGAAGAAAATGTCTTCTGGGTATTTTTATTGTTTGTTTATTTTTAAGAGTTTGTGAAAGTAGAGATTAATCTTTACTGTGTCATAAAATGGGTATTTCTCATGATTGTATGGACTGTTCTGGACTGCTGTCAAAATTCTCCTCTCTTATCTTAGATTATTGTAAATTGCTTTCTGAAAATATTCATGTTTGTGTTGTGGGGTTCAGTCTCATGGCCTGTTGGGAATTTTGTTTTTTTGCATTGTCTTCTATTCATGGTAACTTTATTAAGGGCTATAATTTCTGTTGCATTTCAGTTCCTTATGGCAGCACCTTTCAATATTTTATTTTCATAAAGATAGTCGGAATCTGATAGTTCTAAATCTGTGACTAAGGCTCTGCCAGAATTTCATGTAGATCAGAATAGTTCCTCTAAGCTGTCAGTGCCTGCGAAGGTTGAGCTCTATGATCTATGTCAAGATTCTGTAGTAGTTTAGACTGGATCATTCCTAGCTTTCTTATTGGACTTTGTCCATTCCTTTTTTGAGATACCAAGTGGATGAAGGCCTATTTACTCTATATTTCTTGTTAGGAGTTAGAGGAATAATTTGAGGATTTAAAGGCCATCTTCTCCTGCTTTTTGTAGACTTTTTGTAGTTTCTGTTTGTGATTGAATTAATACTATCTAGTTTATACCAGATACCTTTTTAGGATACTACTTTTATTATTATTCAGCTGAATTTTAAGCTTCCTTTGTGAAGAAAAAAGCAAAGTGGAAGGGGGGATGTTCTACTTCGGCAAGGTAAAGCTGAGCTGCACTTAAAGTTCTTTCTTGCATCTTTGTAGCATCTTCAGTGTGAAGAGCATGGAGGTCGATTGGAGGCATTCTCTGTAGCTCCTTATGGAGCTGCTCTATTAAGTTTCTATTTCCCTATTATTACAGTGCAAGAAGTGTCTGCCCTTTGAATATGTACTGTACCTACAGTATACCAATCATAATTGAGAAAGAAGTACTGTCCTGGTTTTCATTTGGACCACTTAGAGACAAAGAGTTGGGTTTCTGACTCACGGCCACTGAGGAAAAAGGCTGCAGCAATTTAAAGTGTTTCCTCTCCTCTTCCCTGCATCCCTCCTCATGCATCGCATACCCCCTACTTCTGCTGGAGGGTCCTTGTCCCCTCTAGGCAGTGTTCAACTGTAGCTGAATCACATCTCCACTTTTTCACAATCTAATACTTCATAGCAAAGCCAGCTGTACTTTATAAACTGCAGCAAGTCCCCCTGCAGTTTAGATTAATGTTTTAGACTGTGTACAGGAAATAGCTGAGATATGAACATGTGTTCAGTCATGTTAACTCCACCCCAGGGCAATAATGTGACACTTTATCTGTGATACGTATTATTCAATGTCCGTATGCTGCTCCTACACTGACACAATAGTAAAATTATAGTAAACAAAAGAACCTTACCACTTCAGTTGGAAGTAAAAGTGCCCCTCCTCCTCGTATTTATGATACAAAACCATATTTGTAATTTGGATGGGGTTTTTTTGATTTGGATGTTCCGTATGATGACAATAATGAAGCGACTTTTATGATGACAATGATGAAGGGACTTAACTCTTTACAACTCTTACTCTTAACTCTTTACAACTTAACTTAAAATGTCACAAGATTGAGCAAGTATGTTCTTTAGGTGCTACTGCTTTAAATATGCTTCCTATTTAAAACTGTTATAAATACACCAGTAATGAGGTTTTGTCCAGCTATGGCTTTTGTTAATCTCTGCACTGCTAATACTGATACTGGTTTAAGTATGGCCTGAAATTTCTTTTGATTTATAAATGAAATAGGTTTAGTTAAAAATAAATAAAAGGGGCCTACCAATTAGTGAAACTGTCTTTATTTGCTTTCTTATAGTAAGTTATGTGGAAGTGTGTTGGGAGCATACAGTGATTGAGTAACCAGTTTTCTGTGTCTAAGCTACTTGTCTTTGCCTTAAGGAAATACTTGTAGGCTAACTCGAAAGTATAAAAAAATACAAGCACTTTGTGTATTTGTTTTAAAGTTGATTAGGGTGCACTTTCATTTCTGAGAGGTAAGAGAACAATATGACTTTCAAAAATTTGTTTGGCTACTTTGTACTGAATTTCATATGTGTATCTGAACTTCATGTTCAGGACTCTCCACAGCTAGTATAAAGTAACTTCAGTAATAGATT
Source organism: Haliaeetus albicilla (assembly GCF_947461875.1). Taxonomy (NCBI): domain Eukaryota; kingdom Metazoa; phylum Chordata; class Aves; order Accipitriformes; family Accipitridae; genus Haliaeetus; species Haliaeetus albicilla. Next base: position 54,353,267 of record NC_091484.1, on the reverse strand, counting down.
TCAGCTGTGCAGGAGCTTCAGAGCTAATAATTTGGATCCTCCGGAAATAGCACCCTACAAGCTGTGTTTGATTCATACCAGCAGGATGTATTAAAAGGAAAACACAGAAAGAGAAGAGTGAAAAGGGGCGGAAGAATTTCTTTTGTTTCAGCCTCACTTAAAATGCTAAGGTGCAGTTTTGATTAGGCCAAAGACATTGAAACAAGTGCCTGTTTCTGAGCTGCCTATGACTCCTCACTGGCAGTTCCCCTGAGTGGGATATGTAGAGATACCTACACTCATTCGGTCCTTGTGTTTGTCATTTCTAACAGGAATGTGTTTTTGCAACAGTAACGATGTTCGTATTAGTCCACTGAGACCAGTAAGCCCCCAAATAGGTACAAGGCATCAATCAGATTGATGTGATCTATGATAATTGGTGATTCGGAAGGGAAATTTCTACTTCTGATTCCTTGCTTTATCTGTCTCTAAGCAGCTTCCTTATCTTCACAAAACGTAACTCATTCATGGTACTGCCATTACCTAGATGTTGTTTTTGAATGTCCTGTGTGTGTGCACATAGCTGCCTTGAGTGATACTGCTGCTTCCAAAAGTGAGATTTTGCGGGCAAATAACCATGGAATACTCATAAATATTTAATTGCAAACTGGCTTGCTCAAGTAAAACTGAGATTTAGAATGAAGTTTGTTATAGTGCCTTACAGCAGTACAAAATAGATCACTGTGGTAAAGTATATAAGCATTGCAATGCAATGTGTAGAAGAGTAGATGGAAGGAATCACTGGTATAAAGAAGTATTGGTTAATGTATTTTTGATTCTGTCTTTACTTTAGCTTTTGGGCTCTTCCCCCATTCTGGCAGAGTAGGTTAGAGATTGATGGTGCAGAGATGTAAAATGTAGATTTTTCAGCTGTACAAATAAGATAAGGAATAATGGGAGGAACAGTTTTTTTCTTTATGCCTGACTTTCCAACCCATTTTGGCTTTGACCCTTTGATGCTGTGGAATGGTACAGTTCAGTTATACTAGTCCCAGTTCTAGAAACAAGCGATTCAGTTTTACTTAAAATGTCACAGCACAGTCCTGCATTACTTAATGTGGATCTGTACCCTGTTATGTCGTGGTCTGGCGTACCGGTGGCAAGCTCTGGCGAGTCTAGGCTGTGGAATTTGTTACTTGACATGGCAGTGCCTAGCACAGGATGCTGCTCCTAAACAATATAGCTAAGCTCCTTGCTGAAATGGTAGCTGTGAGCAGTGATTCTTGGTGAGGTTTTGTTTGGCCAAAGATAAATTCTGCAACTTTTACAATCCTGTCTTGGTATCCTGCTCTTTCAAAGAAAAAAAAAAGGCCTGAAAAAAAAAAAGAGAATATGACAATTTGTGAGGTTTTTTTCTTCCTTTCTTTGAAAACATTTGTACAACATACGTAATGACAACATTTAAGGTGCTGCTTGTCAAGGGAAGAGAACTCTGTGTATATCAAAGAAAGTTCTGACATGACAAGCACTTTGAAAATATGCTAGGACTTCTGCAGCTGTTTTGCTTCCTCACATTATTCATTTAGAGCTCTTCATAGAACTTTTTTTTGTTTGTTTGACTATTACCCAAGTAGACTGGAATGATTTACTGAGTTTTCTAGCTTATTTCTTTGAACAAATTTTCTGGGTTTTGGCAATTGCTTTGTCTTTCTTTGGGCAGTCACTGAGCCATCTCATTTTAGTCACTTCAGATTCTTCTTGCTGGGCACCCAAAACTTGGGCTGATTCCTAGTCCAAGAGGAGTTCAGGTGACCACAGAGTTGCAGCTGAGCACCTGGGAACCAGCAGTAGCTCCTCCTGAAAATTTTTCTTTGGATAAGAAACATGCTGCAGTAAAAATGTGTGTGACTGGACCAGATTGGCTTCGTAAGGTAGTGGTTCAGGTTCCCAAGGGTGTGGCAGTGGGCGTGCTTTTTTGAGGAGGCTCGTTTGATATTTATTTTTTAAAGCATAGTTAATGACTCATTTTCTCAGTTGTCTATCAGCACACAGTGATTCCTGATAGAGGCCTTGTTGCGTTAGGTTATACAAGATAGTAAATAAACTTGCTAACTTTGGATCATTTTTTATGCAAAAAGTCTGCTGTTTAACTTTGAACACTAAGAAATAAATGAAATGCAAAGATCCCAGAAGTTTCTATGCAAATTTTATTGAAGTCTGTTACTGAATTCAGTGGGACTGACCCTACTGAGGTTTGGGACATGCTTATTTTGTGACAAGGAGCATGGAGGATCCACACTCTGAAATTGGAAACGTCATGCCTACCACAAGGCAATGCTGATCAACTCAGCCCTGGGGCTGGTGCGTAGTGTGTGCATCGTAAGCGTTGGCAAGCTTGGGGATCCCTTGCATGGCACTTCATAATGCTGTAAAGGTATCACTTGCCTGAAAAGGATTGTAAATAAATAGCAAATTAATAGCATGGTTTCTCAAGATGGTTTGCTGTTTCGTTTTTAATGATCTGCTGTCTTAAAGTGCGTTGAGTGGTGATCATTGTAGTAGCTTACATTGTTTACGTTTGATTTCGTTTCCTAAGGGCTGAGTCAAGATTACCTGCTTTGTAAGCTTTGTGCCCCTCAGTAAGAAAATACTAGTCTTTCAACTTAAAACATCACAGGAGTATTGAAAAGTACCATTTTTAAACCTTAACACATTTCCATCATAGTCAAAAAGCACTGTTACTCTCAAAATGCAGTGTGCTTTTACAATTGGCTTTACCTGTCATTTTCAACATCAAGTTTCTTTCTTCTAATAAAAAATTCTTGTATATTGGAGTTAGTTGAGCTGTTTTCAGACAGCCTTTGAATACAATAAGGGGTTATGCTTTCTTTGATCAGTGTTTATTTTCTTGTACTCTATGCTCAGGATATTACAGAAACTATCAGTTACAGTTTTATAAAGAGAGATGATAGAGCTATCCTGTCTTAGGTAAACATCTGTGGCCAGTCTGCTTTTCCTTCTCCCGTCAGTGCACATCAAGTTCTTGGTAACAGTGTTGGTATGTCAGAGCTTCTGCAGGTGTTCGACTGCCAGAACCTTTTCAGATAGTCTGATTTTTCTCCATGCCTTCCAAACACCACTTACTCCTTCAAGATCAGGATTTTTTCAGTAGCATTTAGAGGTATTGCCGTTTTCTCATAGCAGAATCAAACCTAAAATTGTTCCTATTGTGTATGTATATTAAATCAGAACAATTCTACAGCTAAAGTCTTACGCAAAAAGTATTAGGACAGGAGAAGCTCAGTTTTGAAAGATTATTGGTTATTAGTGTAACCTGCAGAACTTTGTGTACTGGGAACAAGTTGTGGGGTTTACTGTTTTTTGTTTAAAGTTACTGTAAGTGGATGATTATAATTAACTGTCAACTATCTCCACCATAAATAGCAGATAAGAAGTTATTTTAGTCATAAGTTCTGTTGGATAACTGAAATAAATACATGTTTCTGAGCTTATGATGAGATCAGGCCCCTTAAAAATGTCTGTCTTGCAAATTGCATGTCAAACCTTTGACTTAGATAATTAGCTTAGGTAGTTTATACTTCTGATTTAGGTAATTAGTTTATCATCTCTTCTTCCTACTAAGACGGAAGGCTTAACAGAGGTTTGCCACTGGGTTCAGCCAAACTATTGAAATGAAAATGTTCTCTTGTTACAGAAGACATTTTTTGGAAGAAGAGATTGAAGGAGAGGCTTGGTCCTTACAAAGATAGATTTATTTATTTTATTCTTCCTATTCATTAAAGAATTTCTTCTTGGGAGTAAACAGGTAAATGCTAAAGTAAAATACCCAGCAATTAATCAAACAGTATCATGCTCACACTTATTTGATACCTGTTATTTGCTGATACATGCCTTTCTGTTGTAAAAATGCATTCCAGATGAAATTTAATTCAAAGATAAATATCGCATAAAGATACTTCCCAAAGCACACGCTATAAGTCATACTACTGTTACTAGCATCCCTTAAACAGGTAAAGAAGTCATAAGCCTGCTTTACCTCTTCTGTATCCGGGTATTTTCAGGCCTTTATAGCAAAGCAGCTTTTATAAATAATTGCTAGTTGTTGTATGCCAATCATATGTAGTCCAGAAAACTTTGTTCTTTTCCTGTGACAGTATGAGGGGGTTAGACTAAGACTAGAGAAAACTGAATAGATAAGACCCGCTGTAAGGTGTCTGCACAGAATGCTGGTTAACCTCTACTGTTGTACTTGCTACAGCTGATTTGGTTATTGTTCAGGTAAGTTTGGTGCTTTTTTAAAAATCACTGTTTGGCAAGGAAGGGGAAAAGTATTTTGTAGTTTGCATCAGTTCCACGTGTACCTTAAAATTATTTTATTAAATCTGTATTTTGCCCAGTTTGCTTATAAGGATGTTATATGGGCTGTAATATACCTTGGATATATCACAATTCTGCTCTATCAGCAAGGCCTGCTACTCTGACACAGAGAAAAGCTAAGCAAGTTTGTTCTGCTTTGGTATTGCTCTCTGCACACTTGATGCTAGGTGCTACAATATGTTCTCAGTGTAACTTGACATTTCTTGAAATTAAAGTTGGGCTAGCTCCTATTCAATTTCCTGGCTTCTACTCTCCTCCTCTTCTTCTTCCTTCTCCTCCTCCTCTTGAGACTGGTGTCATTCACCCACTTTCATTTTTACAGGACTTTACCTGTTCTCCATTCTGCTCAAAGGGACTCTCTGACAACAGAGATTGTCTTGCAGATTTTGTTAAATTACTGGAAGGGTTAGCTTTAACAAGTCCAGTCCATTGCAAAACATCTGATTTCTTTAAATAGTCTGTAGCCTTTTTTCCTGTTCCAGCCTGTATGTTTTGCCCCTTTGTTGCTGCTTTCAGTAATTTGATTGTTTCTGTTAATGAAGGCTGGAAGAAAAAACACATGCATCACTGAAGCCCTTTCAGAATGATCTTGTGCTTTTCTTGGGGATTGGCACACTGTCTGTTTCCTTGGGCTTCCTTTTGCTATCAACATGCTTTTGCAGTGCCTGCTTTTTAGAACAAGTTAGGAGAACGAAATGCTCATACTGTGTTTGCCCTGTATATTTGAACCAGAGTTTGACTCCCTGATTGAACCCTAGCATATCTTTGACAGCCAGTTGTTACATGTACATTTTGTGTCTTGTGCAACACAATTTTGGCATTTAAAAGGTTCACAAGATATTTACCTTCATGGGAAACAGTCGGGTAGAAATGTATCTCAATACTGAAGTGACAGGTGACTTTGAAGTGCGATAAATGTGAAATTAAGTCTTTATAATATTTGGGTTTTTACATAATTTGTAATTAGTCTTTGAAAGAAACAAAGATGCTTAAATCCTTACCACTGATAGTCTTCCCCCAACTCTGTGGCTCACTGTCTCTCCTAAGAATAAAGAATTGGTTGGTGGGCTGTGGGTTTGGTTTTTTATCATGTTTAAACATTTCAAAGTTTCTCATTTCTTTGGTTTGGTTTATTTGAGAATGACATGAAGTGAAAAAGAAAAAGATAAAGAGTGGATTTTGATAGTTAATCAATGGTGTCTTTGGCTCAGTTAATATTTTTAGAAAATTGACCGTTATATGCCTAGATGATTAGATGTTATTGCTTGTGTGCATTATACTTGTAGATGTACTGGGTACGTATCTTCAGAACTGCGTGAAAGAGGTTACATGAGTTTTTTAGCAAATATCCAGGCCTTTTGGCTTTCTTATCCATTCTGATAGACTCAGCAGAATGCAAACTTCATGGTATTGTGAAATACCTGGCCAGTTTAATTGCATATTTATCTGGCTGAACATGAACATAGATCAGAGCAAAGAAAAAATTAATTTTTCAAATAACATAGTGATGTGGCTAGCCTTTATAATCGTTCCCATGCTCAGTGCAACTGTATCTGATAGCATTTACCATAAGCTTCTTTTAGTAGTTTTATCTTCTGCTCATTGATCTATTTCTGTGAGATCTTTTAGCACTACAAATGATGTGTTGATGGTATTGCTCAGTCAGCAGTCTTTGCTTTTAATGTCAGAATTTCTGTGGGGATCCTTCAAGGCTCCCTGCTTTATCTGCTTTCTGCTTCTATAACCTATTACAAAATTTTTTTTAGAAGTCTGAAGATACTTTCCTCACCTTTGATAGTGAGAACTCCGCTTTCCCAGCCTGTGCTTTGTTCCATCTGCTGTAGACCATTTTTATGTTTGTGTTTGACGTCTTTGGGAGACACAGAACTGAAAGAGCCTTTCTGATTTAGCAAATCCACCTCCCTGTTGCCTTGGGCTGTCACATCACAGGAGGCATCTGTCAACTAAAATCCAAGATAGTTAAAGTGGAACTTGTGATGTTCTTGTTCCTCCACACTTCAAACCATTTTAAACAGCTTGGACACTATTATCTTCCCAGTTGGCTTATATTCTTAATGTCACTTTTGGCTTTCATCCAAGCAGTAAACACATTCTGGTGCTGCATTGTCTATAGCAGCAAAGTTTTGATCTTTCTGCTCATTCTGTATCACTCAAATTCTTACACAAGTCCTTACACATTTTGACATAGTCAATTTTCACCTGTCCTGTCCTTAATTGCTGTAGTATAACCATAATGGGTCTGTCAGGTATTTTGCTACCAGAATAACTTCCCTCTTTTTTTTCCCTTTTCACCTGATCATCTGTGCAGTACCTTTTTTCTTGGCTTTTCTAGATCTACAATACATTTTCTTCCTTGTCTCAATCCTGATATTTAGAATGAGCGAGACCACCACTTGGTTCCATCAATGTTTCTAGTGCTCACTGCTCTCCTTTTCTTTGTAGACAAAACTGTCTGAAAAACATGTGAATAGCAATTATTCTATTTCATGTCACTCCTCACAGTTGTTCTCTGCTGTGAAGCCTAGAAGAAACTCCTGGTGACTGTTATGCTCAACTTGAGTCTATTTTTCTTCATCCTGCTTCTGATTCTTTAGTTACTTCACTGCAATTGCCTCTCAATTTATTTCTATCTCCAATTGGAAAAAAACCCCACAAACTGCAAAGCTGCTTTATTTATTATCATGTTTTTGGCTTCATCTTTGGCTAGTTTTACAGCAATCTGAGAATTACGCTAATCTGTTTTTGAGTCTAACTATAAATGTCATGTTTAAGCATTATTGTTGTCATATTGGTTGTGTGTTCATACGTTGATCGTTGCTTTACAGCAGACATGTTGTGCAGCTGATTTTGCTTTTGAAGAAATTAACTTTTACCACTACTTTGTCACTGTGTTATTGACCAAATTTATTACCATTCCATACAAACAGGCTGATTTGTTGTAGCACTTGTCTGGCCACAGAGTTTCTATCCCCAGGGTCATGGAAGGCTCTTACTTAAAAAATCAGTGCCATATCATGCCTGTCTTCTTTATCTGTTCTGGGTTCTATATCACCTTTGCTTTGTAGCATTTCTCATATTTTTATAGCCTATGTAAAGCAGTAAGCATGGTATGAGTAATTAATCTAAAGCCAGAACTACAGTTATGTTTTCATGTCCTGATATGGTTTTGGCAAACAGATAAGCTTCAGGGGGTGTCCATTTATATACCTACTTAGACCAATATGATAGCTCTGGGAATTTCTTCCTTGTGTGATTCCTCTTCTAGCTGTAACTGGTACTTATGTTCCTCAAATGTAGAGGTGGGGGTTTTCCCCTCTTTTTTTGTTTTTTTTTTTTTTCTTCCCCTCTTCCTTTCCCCCCTCTTCCTTTCCCCTCTCTTTCTCTCTTTTTTTAAATTTTGCAACAGGGCACTGGTCTAACCTGTTTCTTATTACAGATTCTTTTCCTGTGCTGTGAACATTTCCTTGCTTTCTACGATCAAGATGTCTGCAGGATAGATATTTTCATGGAATGATGACTTGTTTAAAAACATCATTTGTATTTTCCTTAAGTTATCTGCAGTTCACATAAGCAGTAAAGCCCATGCATAAGTAATATTCCTTTGGTTTGTCTCCGTATTTGGTTGCTGTCAGATTGAAGATACTATCTGCAAGAGTGAGAAGTCAGTCTCCCAGTAGGGAGTTGGCTAAAGCCTGCATGGGTGTTAAGGTGTAGTAAGAAGTTTTTTTTTCTGGCCCTTTTTTTTTTCCGGAGATAGATATTGATCTATGTGATATGATTTTTTTCACCTGTTTGAACACCACACTGTTGAAGTAGAAAACTCTACAGTTGTCTTTTGATTCAGGCTTGATTTAAATTACACTTTAGAATTAAAAACATTCCTTCCTCTTACCTGTCATCTGAAACTGCTCAGCTGGAGCCGTTTGTGCTGTTTTTGTGGTTTTTCAGTTGTTTAATTCTTTGTTTTAGGAGGTCTCTGCTGATCCCACAGGAACCCTCACAGCTGCTGAAGAGAGAAAGGAGAAGGTGCCAAGCCCACATCTCAGTCATCTCGTAGTTCTGACATCTGGCAATTCGCTGTATGGTTTGGCAGAGAGAGTGGTGGCCACAGAATCCTTGTAGGTTATTTACTGTACACTGCATTTTGTAGTCACTGGAAGCTATGGATTGTTTAAGAGATTGTGTTTACAATCCAAAACCTTCTTGAGAGGTCAAAAATTCCTACCTATCAATGTGATTTTAAATATGAGTGGTAGAGGTAATTTATTAATTAAAGTTAGTAAGGCCTAACCATCTGGTCTAACCACCCACAAGCACAAGCAATGAAATTTTACTACAGCTGGTCCAGTAACTTGTGACAGTACAAGGAAAATCTAACAGGAAAAAAGTTTAAAATTAAAGAGGCTAATGGGAGTATTTAATCTGTATGGTTCATTTAAACCTTATATTAAGTGCTCAGATGGTGATGGCTGAGACTCAAAACCGCTTAGTTCATATTGGTTTGGCTTGGATTGCAATGTTCTTTGCAATGGGTGGAAGTATACCTGTGAAGAAGGGATTATTATGAGCAAGTAACACAAAACTTAGGAAGTGTTTTTTATTTGGTCAGAACAATAGTAAGAGTTAGGTAGAAATTACTCTTTTCCCCACACAAAATGACACTTAAAGATTAGAAGTTCATTTTTAAAATGTATTTTCAAATGAGCTTTTTTTTTTGCATTCATTTATGCTTAGTTAGAAATGTATTTCTTCATTATGTTGTTATTAACAAATCCTACCCCTGAGAAAGAATTTGATCCCGTATTCTGTCTTTGAAAGATTCACTAGTATATAAGTAATTAGGAATATTATTTTGGAATTTTGATATGGATTTATTAATATTAATGTTGACTGCCCTGCAGTATGGAAATTATGGGACACATCCACTGACTTTACTAGAATTTGGATCAGACTTTTGCAGTGTATCCTGAGTAAAATAGAAATATGAATTGTTGATATTCAAGCCTTATTCTCTATTCAAGCATTTTCTTGTTTGCAATCATATTTTAAAATTGTCAGAATTGAGAATACTTGTTGATATGCTGGCATGAAACTGATATGGTTCTTCTCAGGACTAAATTTTCAAAGGTTACATATCGTTATTGCCAAATATGTCAGCTGTAGAGTAAAAGTTGTACAGAGACATGCCAAATGTTGCGTTTAGTTCATAGTAAATTTTCTTTGCTTTCAAAGGGTATTTCTGGCTGAGCAGTTTGAGTTTCTTCAGCCTCATCTTGATGCGGTGATGCCAGCTGCCAAGAAACCTTTTCTTCAGCAGTTCTATTCTCAGGTCAGAATTGTAATTCACAGCTGATTTTTAAACAGAAGATTTGAAACTTGTACAATATGGTGCAAATGCTTGTACATCATAGTTATATATTGCTCTTATTAGCCAGAAGTTTAGTGAATTGAATTTTATTTATATTCTGTTTCAGACAGTGTCAACTGCCAGTGAACTACGTAAACCAGTTTATTGGATTGTTGCTGCTAAAGCCATTGATTATGAACAAATGCTGCTTCTCATGGCTAATGTGAAATGGGATGTGAAGGAAATCATGTCACAACACAATATATATGTAGATGCTCTTTTAAAGGTGAATACTTTCTGGGAAATGGTGTGCTACAGTTTATATAAATGTTAAATTACAGTAATACTTCACTAAAACTGTTAAAGTAGCATAGTTAGAGCAGTACAGCATCCTGACAAATGGTAAGTTCTTATAAGGAGATCTGTCCAGAATTTTCATTATTCTTGCTGCTAGCAGGTTGTTTTCAGTGATGTTTTTTTCACTACATGGTGGGTGAAAGTGACCACAGAAGTTTAATGAGTTTCATGTCTAAGTCTTGAATGGTGGATACATGTGTAGTAAACAGAGTACTATTGAGGAAAATCCAGTGGCCTGAGATAGTGGATTTTTTTAACAAAAGCTATTTGCTGTTCTGCATAATTTTAGCAGTTGTCTGAGATGTATGGTAGGGTCTATGGGTCAAACCAGAACTGATAATGATTGTGCACTTTCTAATTGAAGTTGCTATATTTAGAAGTTAACATTTGAAAAGGAAGGTAAAAAGGAAGTTATTCATACAACTTCTCAATTGCATTCAGTTGAAGTAGTTCTACAATTGCGGTGTGTTATGGCATATAGAACCAGTTCTTGGGAGAATCCTTCTCTCATCCTTTTATATATGCCTAAATGGTGTTTCTGAAATCTTTCGAGGGAAGTTCTGGCAGTGGTAGAATTACACTAATTCTCACAAAGAAACTGAAAATTTTATTTTAAAGATATGTGCAGTATGTATCACAAAAAAAGTTATGCATCTGTGCTGAATAACAGTTTTGATTACACCTTTGTACTTTGTAGCTGTTCTCTGCTAAAAAAAAAATCAGCGCAAAGAAGGGAGAATCTGATAAAGGATATATCATTGCACTGAATTTGACTGAATCTTTGTGACTACCCTTCTTTATGCTGCCATGGCTTTTTGAAATCAGTTTGTACTTACAACATTTGGTCTCTGCAGTAGAACTTTTTTATTTTCTGAGTGTGCAACTGCTGATGAATTTACTTCAGGACAATCAGGGCTAATACCATTTAAAACCACTTCTGGCCTCTACATTATATAGGTAATAAGAGTTGCTACAGCAGCTTTTAGATTACTGCTAAGCAGCTAGTGTTTTGCTGTGTACCCTGGGACTCCCAGAGTGTCAGATGCAAGGACAATGTTTAATGTAATAACCAAGTACTTTAAGCCACGTGCACACATATGCAAAATTCTATATTCAGCCATAGTATGTATGGAAGCAGATAAAATGGGGAAAGAAGATTGTTCAAGAAATTCATTAACATGGAGCATTAGGCATCTTCATCTTCAGAAGAGTGAGTTGTATGCATGACTCCTTCCTCTTGCCAAATTCCTCTTTCAGAAAATTTGTGTTAAACACAAATTATTTGGTCAGATACTAGGTTAAATTGGTTACTGAGATTCCCTTTTGATTTTCTTCACTTACTGAATTTTTGATGGGGGGGGGGGGGGGCGGAAAGGAGGAAAAAAACACCTAGATTAACAGCCTTGGAATGAAAGCACTTTGTTGGACAAGTAGGGTCTTAATAGGCTGCAGTACAAACTGCTTTTGCTGTTACACAGAGCAGTTCATTATCAATCTGCTTTATATTTAAGTCATTTCATACTTTTTTTAAATGATAGAGGTGTTAGTCACTCACAGCAGACTTCACAAAATCTTTGTAACAGTAATTACTTTCAGTTATGAGTGGCTTGTCACTCATAGTAACAGCTCAAATCCATCCAGGCGATTGATGTTTTAGGTGGAAACAGGTGCCTTCCCTCAATCTGAATTGTTAGCTAGTTTTGCAGTATGCTCCTAAACTGTTAATTTGAAGTCTTTTCAGTGGGTGCTCTCAGCTCTTTTTAAAGCACCAGGGAACTATCTGATGTGAAAGTTTGAATAATGAAAAGTGGTTACAAGATTTCTGAGCTTCTCTCTGAATGCTGGTGGGGCAGGTATTCAGAGGGATAAAGAGATCATCACTGGATTTTCTTAAGTGGCTGTATATTGTCTTAAAAAAAGTTATGATGAGTTTAGGGAGTGAGGCAATGAAAATGCTATTTTAAGGATTAGCTACTTGGTTAATTTTCAGAGGTGTCAGTTTTGCAGAGAACTAGACCTCTGGGGAACAGAGCAGTATTTCCTTTTAAAAGAAAAAAATTACTAAGGTAAATGTAAATGATATCCTAGAAAGTGGTATGGTTTCTACATTACACATTAAGCTTCTCTCTACAGTCTGTGCCTATTAAGATTCTCTGCTTTGCTCTTATTTTTCAGTATTCCCTTTCACATGGATTTCTAATTCTTTGTTGTTGTTGCTAGGGATGTATAGAGTATGATCCCTTTATGCTAAAGGAATAATGATTTTTCATGTTTCATCAGGAATTTGAAGAATTTAACAGAAGGTTGAACGAGGTGTCTAAGAGAGTCCGTATTCCACTGCCTGTCTCCAACATCCTTTGGGAGCACTGCATACGCTTGGCCAATAGAACTCTCGTGGAAGGGTAAGTAGTTCATGAAAGTCTTGCTTTTGGGTAAATATGTCTGTAATAACAACTTCTTATGGAATTAAAAGTTCTAATTTTGTAGTGCTGCGGTAAGCTCTTGAGCTTTTGGGGAGGCTAAAAAATATCAAGGCTTAACATAGTCTTTAGCAGTTGTTTCATGGAGTCTGGTACAGCATTAAGCCTAAAGGGGATGGTCTTGTACCTAGATCCTGCTGAAGAATGAAATTGAGTGTTTTATTGAAGCATTCAAAACAACATAGTTCTCTTTCAAAGAAACTTTGTCTGAAAATTATCATTTCCTGACAAAGCAAAGAAGAAAGTTAATTGTCAACATCTCTGTGGTGATTCCATTTGTCTTTGCCAGGAAGATGGATTTGTCAACTCCAGCAGTTATCAGAGAGTAGCCATGGAGCAGGATTTTTCCAAATTCATCAGGAACAGAGAGGTGTCTTTGTTGTCTTGGTCAATAGAGGCTCAAGCACCTTAGTCAGGAGCTGCTACACCTTGCTCATCTCTCCCTCTTAGTCAGCGTCCCAGTCTTTTCAGAGCCAATATTGTAGCCTGAGTATTGTAGTGTTTTCATCCACTGCATTTATTTTTGTGTTCTTGTCCCCTAGCTACATAAGTCTGGGCTCTCATCACAACTTCTTCTGCATCATAGAATATGTGCTGTCTTCCACTCCTTCTACATATGTTTCCTTATTTCTTTCCTGGTTATCTTTACCCTATGCACTCCCTACTACCTGTTTTACTTCTTTTGATCCCACTGTCCTGCTCTCTGCTCTAATTTAGGACCTCAACAACATGCTTCTTCTCCAAGTGTTAGCTGTCTGTTGAGGATCATCAGCTTCCACTGCTTCCATCAAGCCATCATTTTTAAACTCATGCCTGTTTCTTTTCATGCAATCATCCTTTTGCAGTCTCTTGAGAGATCACTTTCATCTTCAGGGAGACTAAATCCAACCATGACCTCCCTCTGGCTTCTCAATTCTTTCATATGATATATGACCTATACAACTATCTTTTCTTTTTGAAATTTTATTTTCCACTTATCATGCCTCAAATCAAATGAAGTGGAACAAAAGCATCTTTCTCCTCCTCCCCTTGTCCCCCTTTCCTTTCAAGTGGGTAACACCATCAGTCACTATCAACTTCCTCTGCCTCAACCCTTGTGCCTGTTTTGGACTTGTTTCTTTTTCTTACTTCACACTCTTACTCACCTTTTGTGACTTCAGTGTTCACAAACCACTTAATTCTTAGCTCTGAAGATCATCACTCATATGTCTAGCTCCACGCTGCAGTTTTGGTTCACACTTGTGACTTACCATGAGACTTTGACCTAAGCATTTCACTGACTGGTCAGAGTGGACTGGGAATACCTTGCTGATATGATTTGTCCTGTGCCTTTTCTTAGAGTGTAAAGAATGCTCATTATCATCTCCCAAATACCTGCCAGTAATTTCTCATTCTTGCTCAGTTCTTCTTTTCTCACATATCTCGTAGTTTCTTTTGACACTGGGGAAAGGGAAGGAAGGTATTCTGAACAGCTGACTCTGTCTGAATACCTTCATAACTTCTTTCACCTCTGAATTCCATGAAGGTATGGAATTAAAAGCCATGAAGGAGGTTTCTCCTCCAGTCAGCCAGTCAACTGAAATTGCTCTCATCAAGCTCTTCACTGAGTGAAAAATCATCTCCAGTACAGTCAACCATATCCTTCTTTAAATTTTACCCTGCCCTATCTCCTAGCTCTGTGTTGTCTCCTGTTTCCCATCTGGCTTCTTGAAGTGCTTCAGTATGTCCTATTGAGAATCACTGTCCAATCTTCTATGGAGCTGCAGAGGGCTTGTGCCTTGGTCCCCTCTCTTTTTGCCTCTGTTATTTCTGCATTCTGCAAATTCTTTCTGTGTATTAACTGTAAGGGTGCAATTTCTTCTCATTCTTAACCTTGCTGTGTATCCAGTTTCCAGCTGCATGTTTCTGCTGCCTCCTTTGCATCAGACCTGATAATCTAGAGACTGTGTAATATTAAGGATCAATTTCATGAACCAATGGAAGACTGACCTTGCTTTAAATTTGATACAAGGGAAGAGTGGAAACAGTGGAACAGGATTGTCACTTGTGGCAGCAGCCTGTGGGTAGGCTGGGTTGTCTATTAAGACACTGTGCCCCAGACCAAAGCTTTTTTATTCCCTGTACACAGCTGAAATTGGTACTGTTAGGGGCATTTGCAATTTCTTATCCTGCAAAGATCGTTTTCCTCATTGGTTGCCTATCACCCCACTGTAATCCTTCCTGCTATTACCCTGCCCTAATGGAGAGAAAGGAAGAAAATTATAATGATAATAATAATAATAAAAGAATTGGAATATACAAAACAAGTGATGCACAAAGCAATTGCCCACCACTTGCCGGCTGATGCCCAGTTAGTGCCCGAGCAGTGCTCTTCTTCTCCCCCCGCCCCAGGCTCAACTTCCCCCAGTTTATATACTGGACATGACATCACATGGTATGGAATATCCTTTTGGCCAGTTTGGGCCAGCTGCCCTGGCTGTGTCCTGTGCCAACTTCTTGTGCCCCTCCAGCCTTCTTGCTGGCTGGGCATGAGAAGCTGAAAAATCCTTGACTTAGTCTAAACACTACTTAGCAACAACTGAAAACATCAGTGTGTTATCAACATTCTTCTCATACTGAACCCAAAACATAGCACTATACCAGCTCCTAGAAAGAAAATTAATTCTATCCCAGCCGAAACCAGGACATACTCTCACTAAAACATTAACCTCTCACAGAGATTAGCGAGTGCTGCCACTCTTTATTCTCTGGTTGTTGTGGGTGTTTTTGAACAAACAGCTTTGTGCCTTTCTCTGATGCTGCCACTATTGGTTCAGCAAGCTCCTGGTGACCATTCCTAAAGCTGCCACATTACCTTTCAGACTTCAGTGGTCACGATCACTTGACTAAAGCCGCTGTCTAGTGTGCTGATTGGCATTGATTTAATTTCCTTTAACCTATTTCTAGTAAGTTGTTCAATGTAGGATTTTTAGTGGCTTTTGGTGGGGGGGTGGGGGAGTGGTAGTGGGTTTTTTAAGTATCACTGGGTACTATGGGGTTCTGTTCTGAGTGGGGCTAAAACATATTATACTAATGCAAATAAAACTCTGCATCAGACATCCTAAGAGGAGTTCTTGTCTGCTTTTAACTTAAACCCATAATTATTTTCCTCCCTAATGTTTGAAGGACTAAGTTAAACAACTTTGAGAAGTACAATTCATTTTTATTTCCTTCTAAGTTTTACTTTCCACTGTGTTCTTCTTTTCAGTTATGCCAATGTAAAGAAGTGCAGCAATGAAGGACGTGCCTTGATGCAACTGGACTTTCAACAATTCTTAATGAAACTAGAAAAGTTAACAGACATTAGGCCTATTCCAGATAAAGAATTTGTGGAGACCTACATTAAAGCATACTACCTAACAGAAAATGACATGGAACGCTGGATAAAAGAACATAGGGTAAGCGTTAAATTTGCATTCTTTTAGTATCTATCAGGAAAATTCACCATGATTATAGAATCATGCTAGCAACTATAAATGATCAATGCTTCTATGTGTTAAAAATGAATATATGTATATATATATGTATATATTCATTTATTATGCTCAAATCTGTATGGGAAGCAGTATAAATATAAATGTGTGTGTGCACATATATGTTCATTATATTTATTATCATATGAAGTTAATATGTGTTTGTACTGATTCAACATCTGATGACTGGGAAGGATTAATAAGCCAATCACATCTACCTACTGTATCAAAAACTGTAGGGAACTAGAGCAAAGTGAAGTTGAAAACGTATGTGTGCTGTTCAGAATAAGCCAAAGTGCACAACTCAATCATCAAGAAGTACAGTTTGAAATCGCACCATGAAGTTTTACTTTGCCTTTAGCAGTAGATTGCTTAAACTAAGTTGTAAGGCACGATGGATAAGCGTAATTGCTTTTTCTTCTGTCATTTAATAATACGAATCAGGGTCAACGTTGCTCTCTGAGATAAGTCTTCATTTGTGTTTTGAAAGCATTTAGCATGCTTTCACGATAGCATAACCTAACAGTTAATAACAAGACTGTGTAAATAATAGTCACGTGCTATTGGAGCTGCCCATTGTTGAAGTGAAAAGCCTTTTAAAATGGAGCTCTTTGAAATCTGTATTTTGGGATTACTTTAAATCCCACTAGGAATGGATGGAAGAAATATGTCTTTAATAATCATTTTCCTTGTTTTACCTGGAGCCACAAGAGAGATTGTGAGCTGTTGTTTGGTGACCTACATGGAAAAACTCTTGTTTAAACCTACTGGTGGAAGCTATATTTTGGATACTGTTAGGTACAAAGGTAGTACTGGCAAATGTGGTGTTTTCACAGGTGTTAAGAATTCTCGACTTAACATTTTTGTCATTTTTTTCCTCCTTTATCATGTACTGAAATTAACATTGTTTGGAGACCCTGTAGACAGAAGTATTTAGAATCTTATTGGAAATGAGAAGTCAAAATAAAAAAGACCATCAGCTTTTGTCACAGTTTGTTTAGAAAAATGTTTTTGTGTTAAAAGCTTATCCCATTTGCATGTGTATTTCCCACCACACCTCCCAAAGAATGGAAAATACATTAAAAATTGATTTATATACATATGTATTCACAGAATTTCTGTCAACTCAGTCCAACATTACTACAGTTGTAAGCATTTTCCATTATAATCTGCCATGTAGCAAAATACAGTTTTGTCCTCTGCCTTAGCTATGAAAACTATCCAGACCTGACTTAACCACCACTTTAAATCTCCCTTGTGTGCTGACTGCTTCTATCAGTTGAAAAGTCCACAGTGTGTATGTCTGCACTTTTAAATTTTCTGTCTTTGTCTGGTGTTTTATTCTGCCATAACATGATCTGCTTTTATTTGCCAGGAATATTCCACTAAGCAGTTGACCAATCTGGTGAATGTTTGTCTGGGCTCCCATATCAACAAAAAGGCAAGACAAAAGCTGCTAGCTGCTATTGACGACATAGACAGGCCTAAAAGATAACTGGAGAAAGCTACTTTCCTTGTGACTTGTACCTTTTTCTGTTCACATGAAGCATGCAGACAAGTCTCTCATGGACTGACAACATTCTCTTAAAAAACATCATGCATGACCTTTCTTACCAGCATTGGAGACACTCTGAATGGCATAATGTTCTAAAATATGTCTTTTCTAATCTGCAGAATTCTTTTCTGTTATATTTCTTTTTTTTTTTTTTTTTTTTTTTTTGTTACTTGCCCTTGGTAAAGGGCCACTGTTTGTGTATCATTGGTGAGCTGTATATTTTGCAACTGTATACTGTAAGTAAGATCAAAATCGGAGAGAAACACATTGGCTTAATATATAGTTGATGCTCTTTTTTAATAAAAGGGCTACTTGAAAATATGACTTCTTTCCTCCCTGCTTTCACCCTCAGAAATTATGCTTTATTATGGACTAGTGTAAAATGAAAGGAAATGTACAGTATTTGATTGATGTATCTTGCATGTGGATTAAGAGTGCAGATCAACTAAATACTCTCATGTTAAAGCCTCTCATCTTCATATGTATTTAAAAATGTCTGTTTATTTCAGAATTAATCTAGTCATATCAAAATGATTGACTTCAGATTAATAGAAGGTAATAAATACTGTACACTAATATGATTTCTTTGTGAGACTTTATTTTCCTAATTCAACAATGCAAAATGTCATTTACAATAGAAATTAGTACTGTTCCTTTCATATTACCTCCCTTTTGTCCCTCTGCCAGTCTTCCTGGTTCCGAAGCCATAGTGCCAGGGAATAGGAATAATGTTTTTTGGCCGAAGTTTTGGATTGATAATAAGATAATCTGAATATTTCTCGCTCTGCTGTAGACACCCCTAGTGATCCTGAGCAAAGCAAAATTGCTTGGCTGCGTATTTGTCCTAGAAATCGATTTGTCAGAGCGTCACTGATTCCACTGAAGTTTTCAGATTTGTCTTTTTTTTTCAGTATGTAAAGTTTTAGATTTTTTTTTTTAATTACATAATAAACTTTTTGCAGTGCTCTCAGACCTTTTAAAAGGGAATATGGTAGCTAACAGGTAAAATAATTTACATAAGGTACAGTCCACTAATGTATACAACATGGTAAATTCTCAGTTTCAGGTTCATACTTGCCATTGTACTTTTAATTCAAACTTGGGAGAGTCAGGACTTACTGAACAACAGCAGTACTTAGTGACAGAAAATTGCCCTGTAAAATCATTATAATTGCTCTTTTCTGTAGCTTAATTTCCTCTTCAGAAGTGGACTGAGCATCATTGTGTGAGTTCAGTTAAAGCCTGTATACAGTTTTAGAAGAATGATAGAATTTACATTTTAAATATTGACTGTGTAGTATTCAGCTCCCTTGTTCATCTGTATTTTAAACAAAATAAAATTTAAATTTAACACCGTTCTTTATTGACCATGCTGTCATGCTGAGTTCCATTTAAAACTTGTTTAGCCGCATGTCAATGTATATGTTGAAGCTGAATCACTTTTACCCTCATTAAAAAGATGGTTCAAAAAAAGAAAAGTGTAGTTCATGTGGAAAGTGTGGACTTTCACGTCAGTGTTATCTGCCCTGAAGTCAGATCCTCTCGGAAGACATAGAAACTCTCGGAAGACATAGAAACGTGTCAGAGACAATTAGTGTAAAATCTGTTTCAGTTTTCTTCTCGTGGATGAAAAAAGAAATTTAAATATCTTTACCAGAGGTTTGGTGAGCTGAACACATGGTTAATTTCTCCTGCACTATTTAGGTTGCTGTAAGTTGATTGCTTACCAAAAGGTAGGAGTGTAAGCACTGACTGGAGTGTAGGGGTCAAGGAAAGAGGTGAGCAACTGCATGAATCATAGTCAGGAGTAATTTTTTGTAGTGTATCTATAGTTTGACTTGTTATTTTTAAGTAAGCTCCCAAATAAAAGAATGTGTAAGATGTAGTGTTAAACCTGTGCAAAAACTGTTTGATCTTCGTTCCTATATGCCTCAGAAACAATTATATTTTCCAGAGGAACCTCGCCTCGCTGCCCAGGATTGATGCTACAGAGGAAGCTACATAGCTTAATGGCCTACATATGCTCTTAGATATATGATTTAACTTTCAGATTGCCCTGCGTGGAGCCAGGAGTTAGACTCGATGATCCTTGTGGGTCTCTTCCAACTCAGGGTATTCTATATTACTTGGTCCTCAGTGACTAACAAAGCCAAGTTTTGGCTGAATGTTGAATTATTAACTTACTAAGGGTCTGTTTGGTAGTTTCCGTGCTCTTGTATGAGAATTCTTTACAAACCATTGATTTTTGAGCATCTCTCTACATCTTCATTCTCCTATGGAATAAAAAGCCTCTTACACTGCTTTTTCTGCAGTAGAGAATATGGCTTAAATATCCGTTATGTTTTAGAGGAGTGTTTTGGAATACTCTAATAATAGAAGATTATTTCCTTCAGTCTCCAAGGAGAATGACCAGCACTGCAGAGGTGGGGGATGCATCTGTCAGTCCTTCTTCAGCCTAATCAAGAATTTAAATTCTGTTCCCCAGACACTGAATACTTTCATATTTGCCAAACTCAGCTGGAGCATAAATGACCAATTTTCAAGTCTCTTGTTAGGCAAAGCCTATCCCTGCCCTGATCAGCATACAACTGGCTTTTCTACAGTCACCTTCTCTCAGTTGTATCTAATGGTGATGCTGTTCTCCAAAGAAGCAGCTACTGGGACAAAAATAGGGGAAAGCCAACTGATCGGTTGCTGTCACACTGGTGTAAGATTCAAGTCCTTGCTTTGGTGTAGGTTTAATTATTCAAAGCAGAATGGCATTGATAGGAAAGACCATCTTGGATCAGCAGTGTTTCAGCTGATGGGATAGTGCACAGAGCAGTCCCGGGAGGTGTAAATGCAAGTGCCTGATCTGGGTAGGGACTTGAATGCTCCATGATTTCAGATGAGTAGCTAGGTTTCCAGAACTGACTGTTCTGGATTCCGTTGTTCCCACAGGGGAGAGTCTTCCCACATGTAAATAAAACCATGGCTTGCTTCTGATCTGCAATGGGAAAAACTAGGCCCTGGCCAGATCTGCTTAGCAAACACTAGGTGTGGGGTGTAGATTATAGCTTGTTGTCCTGGTTTCGGCTGGGATAGAGTTAATTTTCTTTCTAGGAGCTGGTATAGTGCTATGTTTTGGGTTCAGTATGAGAAGAATGTTGATAACACACTGATGTTTTCAGTTGTTGCTAAGTAGTGTTTAGACTAAGTCAAGGATTTTTCAGCTTCTCGTGCCCAGCCAGCAAGAAGGCTGGAGGGGCACAAGAAGTTGGCACAGGACACAGCCAGGGCAGCTGACCCCAACTGGCCAAAGGGATATTCCATACCATGTGATGTCATGTCCAGTATATAAACTGGGGGGAGTTGAGCTGGGGGGAGGAGCAGATCACTGCTCGGGAACTAACTGGGCGTAGGCTGGCAAGTGGTGAGCAATTGCGTTGTGCATCACTTGTTTTGTATATTCCAATTCTTTAGTATTATTATTGTCATTTTAGTATTGTTATTACTATCATTGTTAGTTTCTTCCTTTCTATTATATTAAACTGTCTTTATCTTAACCCATGAGCTTTACTTTTTTTCTTCCCTAAGGGCGGGGGGGAAGGAGTGACTGAGCGGCTGCGTGGTGCTTTTAGGGGATAAAAAGGGATGAGTGATCAATGGCTGCCTTAAAGCTGTCTGTGAAAGGTTTGCAGCCCCTTTTAATTTTTATAGATGTGAATGGCAAAGGCATGTGTCGTGATACTGAATGCAAAGCTGTGGATGTGGGTTTTCCTCTTGACTTGCCCTGGTGCCACAGAACACACAAAATTATAACAATCCCTTCTCTTACTGTGAAAGTGATATATTTGGGGTCTTTCCCCTTTAAGACCTCGTTCATGGTTAGTGTTTATGAAATTTCTGTATTGCAATTGTATTGTTACTTGGGTAACTCAAACTTTGAATAAAGCCCATGTCTAAAAAAACCACAAACAAAATCCTCAGAAACACACAAGAAAACTCTCCACTCTGATTAAACTGATATATAGTGTTGTCTCTTACCAAAATCCTCAAAAGGCTAAATGTCAGCAGGCACCTGCTGTATTATAAATGATGCAGAGATGGACAAAAAAATGCTGATTTATTGTGTGTGGTTGATGGTATCTACACTGCTTGAAACAGCGTAGCATAAAGACTAAACATTGCACCAGACACTAGGATTATGGTGCAAGTATGGAAATAACGCACTTTGCAAACAACAAAGTTTTGGTGCTTGCTGGCTATTTAAGGATATTTCTGAGTATGTTGTTTTTGCAGAGCCAGAGCTGGTTTTCATCACAGTGGGGACTTGATTTTTAAGGATCTCCTGCTCTTCCATGAGATCCTGAAGTGTGATGTGGAGCAGCATCTTTAAATGGTACTAAAAACTTAACAAGTCTGTGTTGTTTGTTTTTTTAAATAGGCATTAAATCAATAACATGGCATATGATAAAGTATATGCCTGAGAAAGTAATGAGATGAGTAACCTCTTTTTTTGTGTGGTGAATCCATTGCTCAATTTTAATTCGGTGGAGTATTCTGTCCAGTCCCAGAGAGTTTACATATAGCTTATAAGCTAAGCTAAAAATAGCTTAAATGGGCGTGAACTAAACTCGAATCTACTTGGCTGTCCTGTTAAAGAAAGTCCCCCAGTACCACTCAGCTCTGCTGGATCCGTCTGAAACTTTGGATCTGGATACATATGTGAAAGAAAAACAACTTTCAGAGCAGAGATGTATAGATCAATGTGTTACATTTGTAGATTATCTTGCATAGATTTCAATATTGTCAGATTTAAAACTGGCAAACAACTGTCTAAATGTATGTTATCTTTGAAAAACAAAATATAAGAGCAAGCTGAAGATCTAGGCAAAGAGATACTGAAGTGCCTCTTTTCACTAAGCACAAAATTAATGGATGATCAGATGTGCAAAGTGACTGCAGGCATTTCTGAAGATGTTTTTTATAAGTAAAGCCAAGGTTCATACTTCTATGTATTTCCTGTCCTGTATCTCTAGTAATTTTTATTCATAAGAACAACTATTCCTAAATAAAAAGTTAACGCATTCGTTGTACGTTGGTAAAGACTAAAATAGAAGTGTCTCTTCAGCCTTAAAATAAAAAGGATCCTTGTACAGGGAAGAAATTATCCTGTGGCAGCTGTCTGAGAGCTGCAGGGATGTCACACAGAACATGCACCGTAAAACTGTTGCTTTTGAAATTAATCCATATATTATAGTGTAAATATATACATGCACACAGAGCTTTGTGTGCAATGTAATTCAACCCTGGGGACCACAAAAAAGAATGGCAAAATTCAACAACAAGCAACACCTTGCTGGTGTCTCTGCCATCACTTACATTAACAGCTGACACAAGCCTGGCTAGGTAGTGCAGAGGTGTTTCCTTGTGTGAGCAACTGGTGTCCACTGAGGGCAGGGTCATAGCCTAGGTCTGAATTCAGAGCTTTGAGTACATCTGAGTTACAGTACTGCTCCCACTGCTGCTGACTTTGTCTGCCACTGACGTGTGCTGTGCAGGAAGCATCGGAGCCTGCTGACGAGGAGCTCCAACCCAGCCCAAAACACTGTCAGCATCAGCTTGGACACTGTTGGTGGAGCATGATGCTCCTGCCCTTAAGCAGAGATTGTGGATAGCGAAACTTGCTGTCCTGGCTGCCCCGGGGGACACCTGCTCCAAATGCACGAAACTTGTGGGTTGGAGGATGGGAAGAATCGGGCTGAAAGGTGGTGGTATGTCAGCGTGGTGAGCATGCAGCTCTGGGACAGCTTGCTGTTCTCTTGAAACCTGAAGCCTCAATAAACATGGGTGTTGTCATTGCCTGATGCAGTTATTAGCACAGTACTAAGCACCTGTGAGTTTTCAGGATCGTTTATTTCTTGAAGTGTAGAAAACGTCATTGATGTAAATGGGTCTGACCAGGGGCTGCTTCCTGGCCCTGAGCTGCCAACATCTGCCTCCTCCGGAGCAGTTAGCATATTAAAACAGCCAAATGCTCCAACCAGCTGAACCTTCATGGGTGGTTTATAATGTGCTACATTTCAACTAGACAAAATTGTTGCCATGAATAGTAATGCCTCATAGCTGTAATGCCATTAGACCTTCCTTCCCCCCTTGCACACACAGCCCAGTGTTGTGCTGGTGTCTCTGCTGTTTGACAGAGCACTTCGTTCTCAGTTTACTGAGCCTTTATGCTGAGGTCTGTTTATTTTTAGTGATATGTTTACTGCTGCTTTCTATTGCTCAAAATCTCTGCGGTAAGATGCAGGGCTCTGGGTCATGCACATGTGGGTTTGCCTGTGTGCACTAAGAAAGCTCGTGCTGTTTGTGTCTGCCCTGGCCGGGGGGAAGGAGCTCCCCATGGGTGGCACATTCGGTAACGCTTTAGAGATGCTGCATACCACAACAACCAGGTCACAGACCTGTCCTGAGCTTTGACTTAGGTTCTGCCCTGTGTTGGTGCCTGCTGTAGGGAAGTTTGTTTTGTTTTCCTGTACTTAGTCCCCTAGCTATAAAAGGAATGATATTATCTGATGTTATCTACCATGTTTTATAAAGTGCTATCAGGCTGTGGTTGTGTAGGCATGAGCTTTACTTTCTAGCGGGAATCAGTGACTTAACCCCAGGGAAGTTGAAAACCCAAATCTTCATGGAGAAGAAAACATGCAAGGAAGTTGCCTTCCCTGTTTCTCAGGCATTTTAGGTGCTGTTTCCTTTCCATTAGGACAGAAGCCAGTAATCTCATGCATGTTATTTCTTCTGATGCTATGCTTCAAACTGCACTGGGCAGTGCCATTGCCTGTGCAGCAGGCAACCCTGCTATGAACGGGATTCTTCTAAGATGTACCTATGCATGACAATAATCTGCTACTGCCAGAAATAATAAGCAGGCAGATTAGATAGGCAAGACTGTGAACAAAATTAGTGAGATTTATCTTTTTTAAAAATGGAAGTATGAAAGGATATTAAAAATACATACATACATGCATCCTGATGTCTATCCTTCTATACACCATCAATAAAAGTCCATGCCCTCCATGTGAATCACAGGAACAGTTAGATACTAAGAAGATAAGTACCCTAGAAACACCATACAGATGCAGACTGAGACATGGTTTATTGGGAGAGATAAATTTCCAAAGACGCAAGCTGTAAGGAGGCTTGCAAATAAGACACTTGCAAAGGAGATCTCATCTTTATTGTGATGTTCAACATGATTTCTAGGTAAAGGAAAATGTATTTTGGGGAGCTAATCAAGGCATTTTTCATTTAGGGTTCAAGCCTTTATCCTCCCCTTCTGTACAGGAGGGCTTCATTGCATCAGTTCCTCTCCCTTCCCATTCATGTGTACCTGTAGCCCATATTTTCCTCCCTACACATCCAGACAGCTGGATTCACACAGGGACCCTTCCAGAGGAGGCTGACCTGGGGAAAGTCTACCCAGAGGAGTCCATGGCAGCGCTGCTGGCAAAACCGTTCTCGGGAGAGGGGCCAAGGCTGCCACAAAGGCACCAGGCTCCATGTGGGATATGTCAGGCTAGTCATCAGTATCTGCTGGCTTTATGAACCAAACGTTTGCTCTTCTGCCAGCAGAACCTCTTACCTCTTGGAAGAAAGCACAGGAAACTCCAGGGACCACCTTGATTTTATTTTCCTTGAAGGAGAAGTTCTTTTTCTTAAGGTGCTGAGTTATGATCTAAATGCCAGACTCAACACACAAAGGAGGTAGACCAGGAGGGGTAGACCAGGAACAGTATTGACAAGATCTCGTTTGCTCAGAGAACCTAGAAAAAAACCCCTCCTGAGCATTTGTTTTCTTTATGAATAACTTTGTAAAGCCCAAATCTGAGACCAATGGCTATCCATGTTTTTTAAAACCTGTCTATTCAATAATGGGAAGTGATGGGATAATATCTCTAGAGCTTTTTTACTTTGTAGGCACTAAATTGTTTGATTAGCCTCAGTTGCCTGGGTGAGTGTTCAGACTCTAAGCTGGTAGGCTCTGTTTAAGATTCTGGGTGATTAATTCCGATGAACTTGTGTGCTCTTATGTCTTTAGTTTGAGACTCATTTCTGTATTAAATTTCAGTTTTCTGCATTTGAAAGGAGTGAATTGTATGAATAATTAAAACACATTTATTAACCTCTAATGAATGGTCAGTAAGGCTGGGAATTGGACTGACAGACATGCGTGCAGGAAGTTTTGAAGCCTGCTCTTTGTAAGAATGAGAAAAAAAAATCTTGAAGTTAAGTAAAATTTTCTGGTGGTCAGTATGCGTCTGGATCACAACCTGAAAATTACGAGTACAATATTCTCTGGAGTTATCCGGTATTTTGTGATGAATCTTTCTTCTCTCACTATTTCATGAGGTCAGTGCAGGCTTTTAGGCTGAATTTTTCTACACTGTACCCTCGCATGCTTTCCTGAAAATGGGCTAGTGTTCATAGTTGCTCTGTTTACAAACGTTAATTTTTTTTAGGAAAAGTAAATTAAAAAAATGCAGAAGACTGGGCTTCTTTAAATATTTTATTAATATGTTTACCTTGCTTTACTTTTACAGTATGGAGTAGAATAGAGATTAAAGCATTAGCTGCTTTTACGTAAAGCTGACAGATTAATTTTTGGCATTTTCTTTCTTTTGTATTCTACAGCGCACTGCATAAACAAAAAGACTATATTAATGGCCAGTGGCAGCTTGTAGGGGGGAGCCCTCTTCATTGACGTTACTTCCAACTTATAAGACTATTGCAACAGCACTTGGGTGCTCCCAGTCATGGACCACATCATCACCCTGCTGGGCTTTCACTAAAAAGTAGGGAGTAAATGGTTTCTGTTGCCTCGGTAGGGCTTGAATCTAAGAATAACATAGGGGCGACTCAGGAACCTGACTGACGTGGGAGTGCCAAGTTGCCCGGTGGAGCAGGCTCTCTCCCCATTTACCGCCCGAGTCTGAAGAGCCTAACCTCCAAGCCTGCGCTGCCTGGTGCAAGCACCTTCTGCCGAGACGGTCAGACCTAGCACCGGTATTGGTGAGGGTGGAGACGTCAGCCCCCAGAGTGGAAAGCAGAATCCAGCTCCGTGACTGCCAAGGTGATGAACCGTGCCACCGTGAGATCTTTTTGACCTTCTGCATTGGGCCACCCATTGTGGCTGTGGTAGGCTTCCAAGGAGAGGGCTGGACATGGCAGGGGCGGCTGGCCAGGGGGGATTGCAGGGCAAAAAAACAGGCTGGGTGACAAGGACCCAGGGGCTGGTGATGAGAGGAGACCTGGCTGCCAAGAGAAAGGCATCTTCTGGTTCGTTTTTCTTCCTTTCCCATGCTGTTGAAGCAGGGGAGCAGACTGAGGGGACGGCACAGAGGGCTGCCGCTCTCTCCTGGAGTCACAGGCTCTCTGCCACAGTGCCCTGGGGGGACATCCTTCCTAATGAAATCACCAGCCAGTCTCTGCTGCCTGGCTTTCGTATTAGCAGAGTTTAAATTAGGCCAGCACCAGCCTCTCTTTGCTAGTGACAGATGAGGAGATGCAAGTATAATCAAAGGAGCAAATTAATCCAATCTGATTTATCTAAACTTGGTTCAAATGAGAAGCTCCAAGGAGGCAATAGGGACTCACTCTCCAGCATATGCTGGAACTTGGGCTCTGGCTACAGAAGTGTTTCTACACCAGCTTGGAGCAAGGCTGACCGAGGGTATCAGCAGGGTCTAGGATGCAGACTGGCGGAGTAGCCAGGCCACGGGGCAAACAGGGCCACCATCTTGCAGGGACAGTATTTCCAATACGTTCCTGGGCTGGAGAGGGGCAAAGGATTGGGAAACAAGTGGCAAAAATCCCACTACAAAATAGAAAACTTTTTATATTGACTTAGTGATTTTGTGGTGATGAGGGTCAGGACTAGTGCAGGGAGGGACCAGAGAAAGGGAAAATGGTTTTTGGGTTTGATAGGATCTCCCACGATCTACCCCAATATATGGAGAGGAGGAGGCCGACTGAACAAAGCAGCCTCTCTCTCACCTGCCATGGAGAGGGAGCAATAGCCCTTCTGGTTCCTCTCCTCCACTCTGTTAAATCAGCCTAATACCTAGTTTTTCATATTCATCTCGAATCCTTATTTTGTCTTCAAACCTATATAAATGGAAATTAAAAATATGTTGAGCAATTTCTTCTGGAGGGTACAGAAAACATTGTGTTTAGATAAGCAGTCATTCTTCACTGTGCACTATATACCTGCCTGGGTATCAGTGAAAAATCATTTGCAGAATGGGTGTATGTGTATTGTCTGTTGTTCAGAATGCCTATTTTTGTGAAAATTATGCTAGTGCAAATAATTAGGCGTAATGGAAAGGAAGTATATAGATGCTACAAAGTGCTACAAAAAGGTTGAATTTGCTCTGAAAGAAGCCTTAAGATTTCATTACTCCCATTGCAGTCTCTAAGAGCAAGGTAACCTGGAAAGGAAAGAGACTACTTTGACAAATCACTTTTATTTTGCTTCCTACAATAACTCACGGACAAAAGCAGATTGGTTTTTCGATGCATTGTGTCAGATAATCTCTCTTCTGACTCAGCCACCCTGCCCCAACCTTAACTTGGCTGAATAGCAATTATATTGTACGTATATACATCCCACTATCTTTGTAAATGTGTGCCTCAAGGTTTAATACAGCACCATACTCTCTATTTTCCCTATGGAGTGTAAAGGTCCCAAACGGTTCTGCGTGTACAGGGGGAGAGGTGGGATTGGGCAGGTGCCATTGCCCTTGCAACCAGCAGCAATCAGGCCACTGCCAGTGTTCCCTTCTGATTTGATCTCATGCCCATAACTGGAGGAAGCGAGGAAGAAACCTGAGCAAGGTCTAACAGGTTTGGAAATGGGAAGTTTTTCTGAACATTGGGGCATTCAGTCCAATACAGAAATGCACAATGCTGGCCGGGAGCTGAAGCCAGTCAGACAGCTTGGAAGATAAATTCCCATTGTAAGGGATAGGATGACGCACAAATGGGGAGGAGACCAGAGGAAACAGTGAGGGTCCCTGTTTCCTACAATCTTGCAAACAAGGTCATCGGGTTTTCTTAAAGAGCTTTCTTGTAATGTTAACCATCTGCTGTGATATGATATAACTTCAGTGTCAGTCTGCTGTTTTGGGTCAGAAGGGAATATGACTGAAACTTTCACAGTTTCTCAAATTTAACTTTGAAGGTATGAAGAACTAAATCCCACAATACAGAAGAGACCATCTTGAGATAAAGAGGACTGAAGTAGTGAAAGTCCAGAACTGTTTCTCCAAAACACCAACAAAGCACAGAAGGAGTGGAAAGGTGGCAGAGCTCATCTTCAGCCAACGCAAAGGCAGTGAAGAAAAACCTAACTTTGCAGGGAAGGATTTGGAGAAAAAAAACCCTGAGCAAAACATTAACTTCCAATCTTCTGTCAAAATATGTCTTGAAATAGTAAATCTAGCAACTGAATTCCCATTACATACAAAAGACTCTGAAATGAGCCTTTGAGACAAAAACCACTAGTAAGGTAAGAAGGAAATGTTTTCCTCCATGGAAAGTCAAATGTACTTTTTATTCCACAGAGACATGCATGTATTCAGCGCCAGTGCTATATGTGAACTCTGTCAGAAGGATATTGTTTCTCCATCCTAATCCATTTGCAAATTGAATCAGTGAAGTACCAATTAACCTCAGGTCATTAATTTTAAATACACTATCAATTTTCTTTTTTCCTTGCTTTTTCTTTTCTCTGACTTGTGTAATGGCCTGTGGGGAGGAAAAAAAAAAAAAGTTGCTTGGGTCCTTAGCCTTCAATAAATCTTTTCTAAATGCACCAATACTAGGGCTCAGATTACCATTATCCTTGGCCTTTGAGCTGCTGAAGACATTTCTATGCCTTTAGTTTTAGTCTCCATCCTCCACTTTTCCCAGCTGGGATGTTTTACTGGGCGGGGGGAGTGGGTTGAATTAGTCTCAGCTCTTATCTTGGTTGAGAATGTGGGTCTATTTTGTTTTTTTGGGAGAGGGAGAAGGAGCAAGAGTCCAGGATCTAGAAAAACAAATTCCTGCTTTTGTTTCTTTAGTGTCATGATTTTATTTTAATTTAATTTTAAAGATGTTTTCCATATTTTTAGGTCTTACATTTCATTTTTTACTTTCAGAGGGTTCTTTTTATTTTAATTGAAGGTTTAAAAGAATAGGACACTTGTTGGGTTTTATAATGTGCTGAGAGATCCTCTGTTGTGAGCTACTCAGGCGCTTGGTAGTGTCTCTTGGTCTACATCTATTATTTTATGTATTTATTATACAATATTTAGCTCCTCTTAAGGTTTTAATTTAATGGAGGTTACACGGAGAACGATCAGCTCAGTGACCATCTCTGAGTTAAATCTTTCAGGATTTAATAGTGCTGAGTGGAATAGGGATCCCTCATCAGCACCTCCTTGTTCTGCATATAATCAGATTTTCTGACCTAATGGGGAATGCCTGGAAGATTTGGCCATGACTAAGTTTGCCCTAGGGGGTCTTCATGAGGTTGACCAACCATTCTGCCTAATTTAAGCGATACTTAACAGCACTTAATAGTGCTATAGGGATTGCTGAGTATTATGGGAAACTACACAATTCTTTGATTAGGAAGGAACTCTATTTATTACCTTTAGGAGACCCATCCAGAGGCTTGCTAGCTGCTCAGCTCAGTTGCGTACATGACTTATACCATGGGGAGCTTCACTATGCAGCTTCTGAGGACAGGCAAAAGTAGACTCTAATGACCTAAGAGCTGCCCTGTAATGGATTCTTCTGCTTGTGAAAGAAGAATAATAGTGTCATGCCAGCTGATTTTACTCATTTTCTTATCAGCTATTTAAAAAGCCCAAGTGTTTAAATCTTAAAATTAACCACACCAAAAATAGGAAGAAAACTAAAAAACCAAAGCCCCCTCAGAAGAGATAAAATCCACAGTTTACTTCTGAAATTTTTCCTGCATGCAATTTAGTAGAATAAATCGTCATGGAAATTACATCTCATGTCACCGAACAATGTTATGGGAATCAAAACATATTATATGTAGATAGGTGGGGGTTAAAGTGATTAAATGTTTGAACACAGAAAAAAAAAATGAACCAATGGTGCTTTCTCTCGAACCAGAGAGGGCCAGTGACTTGTTGAAATATGTCAGGGAAACTCTGCAGAAGAGGTATCTGGACGTAAATTGACCAGATGTATCTCATCTGCCCCTCAGGTTACATTCAACACGAACAGAGCAGACACAGTATTTTCTAGCAAGAATATTACAGCTCAATGAATTGCAATACCGGCTTCGTTTTGGTTCCTGGCTCCTAACAGTCCCCTGCTTTGGGCTCCCAGTTTAGACCACAAGCTGCAGGGAGGCATCTGGCCGCAGTGTGCACGCTGAGGTCTGCTATGCTGCCAGAGGACGGAGGGAGGCAGGTGTTAAGCAGAAGTCAGTTACCATGCCAGCCATCTAGCGAGCTGCCAGCCTTGTTTCTACTTATAAAGTGACTACACAAAGTGTGAGTTGGAGGTCCCGAGCTTCTTGAAGGTGCTAGACTTAGCATGCACAAGATTTCTAATATATACATGTCTGCATGGGATCGCTGGCAATCCTGTGTAAATCAAAATGACTCCCTGTGAGTTAAACTACGTGTTGACCTTCAGCGACTCTTCCATGACTGTGAAAGAGGGCTGGCTCGGACCTGTCATCCTTACACACACATTTTCTGAAACCATCAGTGAAAATTCTGCATGACCAAGAATGTGGAGTTGTTCCTAAATTGATTTATATTAGCTCAAAGAACATGTGGAATGGATCTGTCATTTGACTTAGGAGCTTGCAACGTTGTTTCTCAGAAACATATCTTTCTTAGAACCTGTAATGTGTTCCTACCTGGCACAAGAAGGATTTCTACTTGCAATATGTCATGGAATTACAGCTCGTATAATTCCAAACTTACATTAGGAGCTGTAGCATGTTGTCTCTGTCAAAAAATGTTAAAACAGTTCTGAATAAAATTAGTCTACCAACACTTTGAAATAAACTGTATTTGAAAAAATAATAATTTGTGCATATCTCTGTACTTCCTGTTTCCAATGCAAACCCCTAACTTTTATGGTAGACATTTTGCATTTTTGTTAATATTAATTAATATTATTTAGTTTCCAATTGCTTGGTAACTGTTGACAGGCTTATGCTTGTCATATCTATAAAGAAGGTAGGAGAATATATAACACAAGCATGAGTCAGTTGTACTGCTGTCTACTCAGTGCCATCCAGAGCAATTCTTCAAGCTGCTCTAGAGTTTACTTCTTTATTTTGCTTTATCCTATGCCCTTTTCTGGAATCTACTTGGATGCTCCTGCTCCTCTCCTCCTGCTCTCCACTGCTTTCTTCACCAGGAAAAAAACCTCCTGAAATTGCCCATTGCACTCAGGTCCTATGTGTGTAATGACTAATTCTTAACTCTGACTTTTATTCCAGTGTGTCAAAAGCTTCACTCGCCCTGTGACTGCTAATGAGCACCTTTGGCTTTTCCTGAGACATTTGCTACGCAATGCAATGAATCATTCTCTGCAATACAGTGGCATTTGGAGCCTGAGAGAACACAAAATTGATCCTATCTAATAACAGAGTAACTATTCTCAAGAAATACCCTATAATTGATCTGGGTGGGAGATCAGCTGGGTAACCAGTTGGGTGGCCAGGAAGGAAGCAGTTAGGAGGACTTTACTCTGTCACTCCAATTCTTTTTATGGGCAAAAAGGAGAACACAACTTTATATGTGAAAACAAGAATTAGTTGTTGGTTTAATGAAAAGTTTTAGGTAATAATAAGATAGATTATTAGTCTAGTTACAATTCTGTATAGTCATATTCCATATATTTAATTCAAATTAATACTGGAAATCCTTGATAATAGAGTTAAAAATGTTAGGAAAGAAAATCTCCTTTCTAGTATATTTGTTATGCTCACCCTTGCAATGCTCTTCCAGGTGAGAGGCCAACAGTTTCAGTGTATGCACCTGTGGAGGGGTTATGAGGAGCTGCCAGTGCCCTGCAGCATTCACTGGGGAAGAGATGGGTGTTTGGTCTCCCTCCTCTTTGCCAAGAGAAATGTAGTAGTAAGTTTTCTTACTCCACTGTCTTGGGATCTACCTGGGTTTATTTTGTTTGGGTTTTGTGGCACAATTTGTTTCTGTGCTCTGTTCACTGGTTCCCAGTTAGTTACTCAGTTTTTCTATTCTCTTTGTTACTGCTAGAAATGGTTTTACCAGAGCAATGCAAGCTTGTGCTCCTGTAGGGACTGCTGACTTGATCAGCATGATTTGTTTAAAAATCTGTGACCTCCAGTATCATCCTGCATCTGCCATCTTCCACACCAATTTCATTCCAGGCAGTTCATAGGCACTTCGATCTGTACAGCATAGCTACTCATTAAACTATAAACTACAATCTACAACCAAAACAAGCTTAGGCAACAGGTACCAGATCTTAGACACTTGCTGTCACAGTTAAACAGCTAAAACCAGCTCCATCCAAGGCTGTGCCTCAGCTTATGCAATTTCAGGCCAATATAAAGCCTATAAGTGATAACAGCAAAAATCACATTTAATGGCCTGTATTATCTGGACTCCCTTGTTCAGTCTTAGTGTAATACCTTGGCTTTGTTGGAAGCTATGTTGAAAGGCTTAGACAGATCCAACTATGACCTTCAGGCAGACCACAATTAATAGGCTGACTAGTTTTTATAGATGTCAAGGTGTTTTTTAATTGTGCATGATATATTGAAGGATAATTAATTGTCAGATGGGTAAGAATGGCATGCTCTGGAGTCTCTGTGCAACCGTCTCCATACTCACACATCACACATGGCAAGCAGTCCCTTTTAGCAGAGAAAATCCATCAGTTCCAGTCACATGAATTCCAGATACTTGTGATTTTGCCATTTACCTTCAAAATCTACCATAAAAGTGGTGTTGCATTTTTGCTAGCTTTTAGATGAATGATGTGCTCCATACGTGTCACTATCCTCAATGCTTTCTGAGACAAATAATAATGCTTTTTTATTTAGGCCATTCTTCTCACACCAACATCAAGTTTTAATAAAGAATGGGTTCTGCATGTTCAAGTGACTAGGGCTGGGCGAAGCAAGGAGTCTTGAAATAGCCCAGTTTTCACATCTTGGTTGATTCCTCAGCATTGTTGGGAATTCAGACAAGGAGAAAATCTGTTCATGTGAAAATTTGTTGCCAGTGCCACTGGAAATTGGGACATTGCCATGGCAAATACATTAGGTTTCCATTTTGCTCCTGGCAGCAGGGGCCGTTCAGGTTTGGAGTAGGTTGGTATGAAGCAATTTTCTAGGAGTCGTCTTCAGTATAGTGTGACCTCTGCACCTAGGTGGTATTTGCCTATTTTGTATGCAGATTTTTTTCTTCTTTCAGGCACAGTTTGACAGTATCCATCCTCTTGTAATTTAATTCCAAGTCAGTCTGAAATTTGAGGGTCAATTTTTATGTGTATAGTAGATTGCATAATTCTGTGGGCTACTCTTGCATTTCTTTCAAGATAATTATTTATGTGTGTAAGCTGAGTGCTAGCTACCTAAACAGGTCCAATCCCATGAGTACACAATATAATTAATTCTTTGTGTCTGTTGTAGTTTAGATAATCATTGCTGAGTGGTTGATCCAAAATACACTGAGTCAGTGGAGAGATCCACATCAAATCTTAAATCCTTAAAACCTCAAAGTCTTTGCCTTTGACTGTAGGAGCCAGGTTCTGCTCGCTGTTTCACTAAGGGGAGTAACATGGAGGGTTCAGACAAAGGAAGAGCAGTAGGCCCAGATCAAGCTGTTGTGAACACTGCTGTCTTACAACTTATTCCTATTTCCCTCTCTGACATCCCAACTGCTGCTGTGAAGCAGAAAGATTCATTTTCTGCATGTAAAGGGATGCTTAACCTTTTGGTTCCATTTCCCTGATAAGTTGTTTGGATATTTTGTGTATGTTCACCGAGAATAAATAAGTTGGGAGCAGACAGACCAAAGGATGTTTTATGGTTCTGCTAGCAATGAAACTCTTGTTGGGTTTCAGATTGGAACCTCCCATCAAGCCCCGGAAAGAGAAACCAACCCTGGGAACTCAGATATGGCAAAGGCATCAAACAAAAAACCCACAAGCAGCAGATCTGTGAGAATATAAAGCCTTCAGAAACCTTCCTTATATTAAAGTCAACATAGCTTCATACTGCTTAAAAATATGGTTCCTTGTAAGACAAAAATTCAAAAGTATAAAGTAGTTCCAAACTGGTTTTTGATGCTTTGTGCAAAAGTGCTCTGAGTACATACATTTGCATAAAATTTGAATGTTTCATATCATACTGCTTTCCTCATTATATTATTATAGGAGTACATAGGACTATATTTTCCCTCTCTTTCCATTTTATGAAAAAAATGGTCAATGTAAAAAGGAGTAGCTCTGATGTCCACCAGCAGAGAAGCAGCACTTGTGAAATTCATTTGCACTTAACCACAAAGCACTGAAGTGTATGCTTCAAATCTTTTGACTTTGTGCTGAAAGAAATGGGACCATTCAAGCAATTAACTTCAGGTGTTTGTTTAGGTACTTTGCTGAATCAGGGTATAGTTTAAGTGAGAAAATGTTATCTAGTGGTCGATCTTCAGAACTCTCCACTGCAAAATACGCTGGCAATATAAAGCATTACTATATTAAACACAGGTAAATCAGTGAACTAGCGTGAGTCAAGAGGCAAAACTGAGCAAGGGCTGAGGCAGCGGCCCAGATTTTAGGCACTGCCGGGCAGAGCGGCTTCCCTAATCCTGTATTGCAGTTTTTATCTGTATAATGCCACGTAGTGCACAGAGGACACCTCAGAGCCCCACAGGGCTAAGCCAGGCAGGAGTGAAATGTCCTGGAAAAGGGCTGGACTCAGGTGGTAAACCCTGGGGCCAGGCTGTGCTCTCTGCTTCTTATTGCTGTGAACCTCTCCTGGTGTTACGCACCTAATCCCAGTTTTCCCATTCATGAAGGACAAGTGCAAGACTGTATTGCATGTTTAAAGGACTTAAATATAAATATGCATTATATACAAAAGCATACAGTCATCTATTAGATAGATGCAGAACAGACAGCATCTTCCCGGTCAGGTGAGAGCAAGTCCCTTTCAATCTGCTTCAAACCAAGGACTCAAACATCCATGTGCTGCTTTGGCACCTGGCTGTCAGGCAGGATTCCTAATGCGGTAGTAGGAGGTGGTATACAGGGAAAGACCTGACTGAAGTCATCGTGGGTAAAGATTGGGTGTAGATAGATCCTATGAAGCCACAAATGAGAGCAAGTAGTGTCAGAGTCCTCTAACGGTAGCTTCCATTAAAGTGCTTACTGTGGGGAATGGGCTCACACACTGCATTTTGATAACAATTTTCTAAGGTAATTTCCCTGTTTCAATTTAGCTAGGAGTTGGAGAGAGAATTTCTGCAAAACATGGCCATTTTTCATCTCATCCTGCATATCCAGTGCATCCTTCCCCTTAGGTTGCTCATTGTCATTCACAGTCTGCCATTCACAGACACTGGAAGTTGAAGGTGTCTTAAAACTTTCCTCATGTATTTTATCAGTCAACAAGAAGAATGAGGCTCTGGGGCCTCGGCGTGTAATTATGGGTGAGATTAGCCATCCAAATGAAACACCTGCGTGTGCCTTCTGTAAACATGCGCTGCTTTTCTGTGACAACTTGGATCATAATTTCAATAATGAACCTCCTGTCATCTAATTGGAGTTTGGTTTTCTATGTGGTGCATTCCATCTCTTTATTTTCAAGGAGATTTTGGAATGCTGATTTGTAGGTGTCTCTAATACCAGGTTGAACGTTTTCACTCAGTTTTGCTCAAGTAGCAGCTGTCAAATTACAGACCAAATAAAGAAACTAAAACTACATTTAACATAAAACTGAAGGTAAATGCCATCACTCTGAACAATCTAAATACTAGTAAAAAAATCTAGTTCTGAAGTGCTAACTATAGACTCAGCACAAAAGTAAAGTGAACTTCTCCAAAACAGTCAGACACAGTTAGCCCACAACTCATGTTCAGGAATTAGTGAAGGTGAGTCAATAAGAACCAGGTCCAAAGCTTGAAAAAGTCAACAGGAGTTTTCCCTTTGGTTTGAAGGGCTTTGAGTCCGGAGTTCTTGGGTTTTTTTCTGTCCCTTCTAAAATCAGCATCAGAAACCCTACTGACGTCAGTGACAGAAACTGGTGGCAGAGGTCCTATTTCAACATTAAACACAAAAATCTTGTCATTTCAATTGGAATAAAATATCTAGAGCTAGATGGACAATGAGGATGTAAGACCATGACCACAGCCTTTAACTTTTAGAGGTCCTTCTGCCCTGTGTAATTCGCAGCCCTGAAGTATGGGGGAAGTTTGCTGTTCTAGCCACTGGGGTACTGTGGACATAACTATTTGAAGAAATTTAAGCTCTTGAAGTCATTTACTGCCAAAAATGTATCAGGTAGTCATGACGTATTGTGGTGGGTCGACCCTGGCTGGACACCAGGTGCCCACCAAAGCTGCTCTATCACTTCCCTCCTCAGCTGGACAGGGGAGAGAAAATACAATGAAAGGCTCATGGGTCAAGACAAGGACAGGGAGAGATCACTTGCCAATTACTGTCATGGGCAAAAGAGACTCCACTTGGGGAAAATTAATTTAATTTATTACCAATCAAATCAGAGTAGGGTAATGAGAAATAAAACCAAATCTTAGAAACACCTTCTTCCCACCCCTCCCTTCTTCCCACGCACAGCTTCACTCCTGAATTCTCTACCTTCTCCCCACCAGCAGCGCAGGTAGACAGGGAATGGGGGTTTACGGTCAGTTCATCACACGTTGTCTCTGCTGCTCCTTCCTCCTCAGGGGCAGGACTCCTCACACTCTTCCCCTGCTCCAGCATGGGGTCCCTCCCATGGGAGACAGTTCTCCATGAACTGCTCCAGCGTGGGTCCCTTCCCACAGTGTGCAGTCCTTCAGGAGCACACTGCTCCAGCATGGGTCCCCCACAGGGTCACAAGTCCTGCCAGAAAACCTGCTCCAGTGTGGGCTCCTCTCTCCATGGGTCCACAGGTCCTGCCAGGAGCCTGCTCCAGCATGGGCTTCCCACAGGGTCACAGCCTCCTTTGGGCACCCACCTTGTCCGGCGTGGGGTCCTCCCCGGGCTGCAGGTGGATATCTGCTCCACTGTGGACCTCCCTGCGCTGCAGGGGGACAGCCTGCCTCACCATGGTCTTCCCCTCGGCACCTGGAGCATCTCCCCCCCCCTTCTTCACTGACCTTGGGGTCTGCAGGGTTGTTTCTCTCACATGTTCTCACTCCCTTCTCTGGCTGCAGTTTCTGTGCCTGCCACAACTTTTTCCCCCTTAAATCTGTTATCCCAGAGGTGCTACCACCGTTGCTGATGGGCTCAGCCTTGGCCAGTGGCGGGTTCATCTTGCAGCCAGCTGGCATTGGCTCTGTTGGACATAGGGGAAGCTTCCAGCAGCTTCTCACAGAAGCCACCCTGTAGCCCCCCTGCTACCAAAACCTTGCCACACAAACTAAATACAATCTTCAAGACCAGATGGGTTTTCAGGTTCTGTACTTTGAACCTAGGTGCTTAAAGTGGAGCTTGAAGAACTGTAGCATGTTTTATAATTGATGCTTTCTTTTCTTACTTGTAGTAACAATGTTAATATATTCCTTACTTATTTCATATTTTATTATGCCTGAGGAAACGCTAATGTATTGTCACTTAAAGAATTACAAGATGTGTTTGCTTAGAACACTACATTGCTCAGAGTTTTGCAGATACTGAGATTCATATTGTAAATAGAAAAGCTTCTGTCATTGTATCAAAACTATTAAATTTTAAACATACTGCAATAAAAATAATTGACAATTTTTATGAGTCATAACATTCATAGTTGCTATAAATGTTAATGGAAAAATGAAATGAAGAAACTGCATAAGTGATAAGAGTCATAACTTATACCAGACTTAATTTGCGTATTCCCTATAAACTCAGTCTTTTATGGATCCACAGGTTTCGTCTGCTCTGTTCTGGCATGCTTTTTCAAGTGTCAGCAATATTGCAGCACTGCTGTTCCAAACACTACTACTGTCATTTTGGGGCCATTCTCTGTGGACGTAAATTATTTTGGCTCAGACCTGAAGCCATTAGCAACTGATTAACAAAATTAGAAATCTAAGGGCTCATGCTATTGGAGCTGAAGCTTTCCTTGGGATGAAAGCTGCACAGAGATTTGGTTTCTGTTTGCAGAGTGTCTTTGAAGACTGTCTCATACTATGATAATGAAACATGAACCAGTGTGGGCTGGAAGAAACATCTTGACAATGCAGCCAAATTTTGAATCAAATGACTGTCAAAAGCTCTGTAAAAGCACTGGCAGACTCAGATCTTTCTCATCATGGAGCTGAGAAGGAGAAAGAAAACAAATGAGGCTTCTGAGTGAACTAACCAAAGGTGTGTCTGCTGTTTTCTGTGACACTTCCAGAGAAACTTTGCAGTTGTTTTCCATGTCCAGGAGCTGCTAAAAGAAAAAATGTTCCCAGATCAAGAAAAAATGTCACGGCACCTGAAGTGAAATGGAAATATAGGCATTGTTTTCCTGATGCAGAAAGAAGGATATTCATACAGACTCACATGGTACAATTCACACATACCCTATTTCTGAGAGAAGCGAGTACTGCATCCTCACATGGAGGAAGTTTCCCTATGTGAATGTGAAGTAACATTCACAGATTTAGTTTTTCTTTGAAAATTACTTAACATTAACTACCAAAACTCTGCTATTGTATTACCTCTGTAAATACACAATTTTTTTTTTCATTTTGCTAATTTTTTTCTCTCAGTATTGCAAGGAGTCCCAAAATTTTGGTTAAATAAATGTGAAAAAGTATTCTTTTAAATGAGTTTGAATATGCTGCCTTTTGATTCTCCTGCATCTTCTAGAATGGAAGTCCTGATTAAGTTTTTCTGGGGCTCAACATCTTAAATATTTTCATCAGACATCTTTTCAGTGATCCCCTTTCCAACATAAGCATTTCCAGACTATCTGTCTTTCTCAGAAGGGAGAATTAATACTTGTTCTCTCAATTCCAGTGAGAAAGCTCAGGTATTTAGGGTATTTCTTGCAAAAGGCAAAGCCAGGCTCAACTTCAGGACAGCCAGGCTGCTCAGGTCAGGTCTACCTTCAGAAGAGGTCCCAAATGGGCAGCACCACATGGTGAAAGGGCTCAAGTGCCTGCAAAAGATGGTCACTCAGACAGGACTGTGCCAACCGCTGCCTAGTACCCAACCTTACTTTCCTGTAAGCCCTTTTAGAGGCTTTGTCTTTCTCTGCTGGTGTTATTTATGCTTTGAATCACTTTGTAAGCACCACTTTAACCACTTCCTTTAACACTGATGATACCTACATTTAGTGGCTAATGTGGGCATTTTAAGTCTCTCTCGAATACTCTGGCTCCTTCAGAGTTCTTGGCGATGTACTAATCCCTCTGAGGAATATACAGAAGAGTAGACCCAGGGGGAATACGTTTCTGATAGAAAATCATCTGCCCCTCAAAAGTATTCCTGGGGAACCCACAGACCAACAGATTTTTCCATCATTCTGCATCCAACAGATTTGCATCATTTCTTTGATGTTCATGCTTGCTGTTGTTTTCTCTGCAAAATCTATTTTAGCTCATCCAATTTCCCTTTAAAATACCGCTTGTTAAAATTTATGTCTCTTTTCAGTAGGATTTGTATGCCTAGTTGTTGATAGAGAAGTACAAGACTTCTGAGCGTATGAGCTGTCAGAACATTAATGGACGTGCTACATTTTGCCACTGGAAGGCTCTACAGCAAGATTGGTTGCCTTTCCCAAAACATGTTTATAGCTTTGTCTCAGAATCTGTTGTCCTGATGCAGCAAAAAATGAATGTAATTGTATTGTCTGTGTTGTGAAGAAAGTCTTACTTAGAAAAATCATAGTTATGCCCTTGACTCTAAAATGGAATTTCTGGTTGTATTAGGTTGTATTTAGTTGTATTTTGCAAACATACTTCAAACATTTATATTCAATCCACAAACCTTATCTCTTATACCCCTGAAAACCAGCTACTAGCTTTTTCTATAATGATACTTTGGCGTATTCTCCTAACTGGTTTCAGTGTGGTTTGCATGGTTGCTTACAGAGTCTATTACCCACCTAATAACTCTTTTCTTCCAAGAAAAGCCCAACCAAACTCTTCTGCTTCTTTTTCTCTCTCCAACCAATACCAAAGCCATTTTACAAGGGCAATCTTTTTTGGCATTGTCGTGGTTTAAGCCCAGCTGGTAACAAAGAACCATGAAGCCACTCGCTCATGTGGCCCCAGTGGGATGAAGAGGAGAAAATAGAAAGAAAAGCTCATGGGTCGAGACAAGGACAGGAAGGGATCACTCACCACTTATGGTCACAGGCAAAAGATAGACTCAACTTGGGGAAAAAACAAAATCAATTTAATTTACTACAAATCGATTCAAAACAAGGATAACGAGAAGTAAACCCCAAACCTTAGAACACCTTCCCCCCACCCCGCCCTCCTTCCCGGCTCAACTCCACTCACGGTTTTCTCTGCCTCCTCCCCCCAGTGGCACAGGGGGACAGGGATGGGGGTTGCGGTCAGTTCATCACACGCTGTCTCTGCCGCTCCTTCCTCCTTAGGGGCAGGACTCCTCACACTCTTCCCCTGCTCCAGCGTGGGGTCCCTCCCACAGGAGACAGTCCTTCATGAACTTCTCCGTCATGAGTCCTTTCCACAGGCCGATCTTCAGTCACGGGCTGCTCCAGCACAGGCTTTCCCATGGAGTCACGGCCATCTTGGGGGGCATACCCCTGCTCCGGCGTGGTGTCCTCTCTGGGCTGCAGGTGGGCATCTGCTCCCCCACTCCCCTCCGTGGGCTGGGGGGACACAGCCTGCCGTCTCACCACGGGCTGCAGGGGCATCAACCTCCTCCGGCGCACCTCCTCCCCTCCTTCCTCACCGACCTTGGTGTCTGCAGAGGGGTTTCTCTCACATTCCAACCTCCTTCTCCACTGCAGGTTTCCCTTCTTAAATATGTTCTTCCAGAGGCACTATCATGGTTGCTGATGGGCTCAGCCTTGGCCAGCGGTGGGTCCATCTTGGAGCTGGGGAAGCTTCTAGCAGCTTCTCACAGGAGCCACCACTGCAGCCCCTCCCCCACCACCAAAAACCTGCCACACAACCCCAAAACAGGGGTCCACCAGTGGATTGGAAGCACCAGCTCAAGGAATGTGTGGAGCACTTCTCTTTGCTACCTTGCCAGTCAAATGAAACTTTCATGCCAGACTTGTAACTTCAGACGAAGGTCTAATATTTGCAATTTTGATATTTTAAAATGTTGTTCTCTCAACTTATGGGACTGTGTGCTGAAAAGTAAGGCTGGTAAGGGACAGTCTGGATTGAAAGTGAATTGCTCCTAGCTCAAAAATGGAATAATTTCTAGTTCAAATTCATATGTATGTTTTATTGTTATAAACTGATGAGAGCAGAATTGACTAGATATTATAGTCAACTGTTAAGTTATATCATGAGCTAAAGAATATCCAGGGTGTTGCACATCAAAGTAAGCTTATTAGTAGCATTAAGAGCTACCAATTATATGCAACTCTCACAAAACTGCCCTTGAGGTATTAGATTAAAAAGCCTGATACATAAGTATTTAGCTACTCTAAGTGAAAACATCCAAAGAGGGGAAGTGCCTTTTCCAAGAGGTTTGAATGTTTTTGAAACCTCAGGGCTACCTTATGATTAAATATTGGGGAAAAATACTTTTAGAAAACTTCTATGTAAATCACTGTGGTATGAAAGCTGGCAGGGATTGCTGGCTCTCAGGTGCTGTGTTAGCTCATGGCTCCCCACCTTACCCACCGCAGAGCTGGATTCACTTTGGTTTCACGCAGTGTTTCTAAGGGTTACTGCTCTGTTTCTCTGACAGTAAAGCATCTCAGCAGTGAGCACCAACCTCATGTGAAAACTAGTGCATGTAGATATGTCCAAGAGAATACTTATCACAACATGCAGCCTACAATTGGGCTGCCAATGCAGTTTGTAACCATGCTAACCTGTATCGAAACATGTCAGCCCTGTTTTTTCTTGATGAAATCTGTTTATCTTTTCAGCAGAGTTCTCCAGGAAAATGCCTGCCTTGCCTCTTCTGTAAGCTGTGTCCTCACTGCAGACTTCAGTCAGTGTAGCTAAGTGAGTTGGGAGAGGATATGTGCAAAATGAGACTCACATAACTCTCCTGGACAATATCTTTGGTACCAACAGTTATATATACCATGGGCTGCATGGAGGGTCTGCAGTGAGCAGGCAACTTCTCTCTCTCTGTCCTTTGCTGCTCCCCGGTCCTCTACAACATCAGATCTGGATTGCCTCTCTTCACTTTGAGCCCAAGAAGTTCACCATGGCCTATATCCTGCTCACAATGCCAGCTGTCCTCCCTATATTGACCAATTTCCAAATGAACATCATTGTGCTTTGTCCTATTCTGTGCCTCATGTCTGGGGAAAAATGACTTGCCAGTAACACCCTCCTACTGACCATGCTGCTCTTCTGCAAATCACTCCTTACAATTCTTTCCTTTGCTTTGACATTTTTAAAACATAAGGAACTATGAAGTTCCTTATGTGCCAGGACTAGCATCTGTCATGGTGACCAGCACCGTCTCCCTGCTTTCCTGAACTCCCCGGCTGTCTGTACTTGTCTTTCTACAGTGCTGAGAATGATGACTTCTCATGACACCTACACAGCCGCATAACACAGAAACAATAACAGCATCTCTTATAAAATAATGGACCAGCCGTTAAAATAAAAGCATCTATTAAGGAAGCTGAGGGGGAAAAATGGAAGACCTCAGCTGTTTGGCTTGATTCAGTAGCAAGTGGACAGCACAGAGCAGAGGACAAATGTAACAGGAATATTTATGGAAGGATGACTGTATGATGCACGGATTAGAGGTATGTGCTTTGATGGGGGAACTGGCATACCCCAGATTTTTCTGGGGGAAGGCAGGTTCCTAGGAACATTAGGAGCCTTGTTGACTAAGTTCACTCTTCGTATACAGTCCTCTTGCTACTGCCTAGTCACCATTTCTGACTATATATCTCACAATTGAGCACCTTGTGCAAGCATTTTTGTAAATATACACTGCTACAAGCCCACCTCTGCACCACGAGCAGACTTGTGCCCTGTGGTCCCTTCACCACAGGGCAATCTGCAATCTGTATCATAAAATGGAAATTGCACATAGAAAAGAAAAGAAGATGTATGAATGAAAAGGCATGAATCAGATGTTTCATCAGAGGAATTTGTGTTACCCCTGAGGCCCAACGTGTCTGAGATGTCTGACTGGGACTGGCGGAGGGGACACGGGAATCTAAAGAAAATCCCTGCCTTTCTGGAGGGGCAGCAGGTGGACAGGGTATACCAGGGCATCTAACAGCGCTAGATAGGACTTGTGCAATGAACAACAGACTTGCTTTCTTTTCTTTTTCTCAGTTTTGGGCTTTAAGCAAACAGGAGGTTTTACAGAAAATACAGGTCTTTCTGAGAAATTGCTTTAGCAATGGGGTTTTTAGTCCACCAGTATCTGTAAATTATTGTTATTGATGACTGCTGTTTTCATGTGCCAATCATTAAAATGCAATTTCAGGGTGTTGTGATTTTTAGCTGAACAAAATGCATATGATACCAAACATAGCATCCTGTGT
Organism: Haliaeetus albicilla; assembly: GCF_947461875.1. NCBI lineage: Eukaryota > Metazoa > Chordata > Aves > Accipitriformes > Accipitridae > Haliaeetus > Haliaeetus albicilla. The sequence continues at coordinate 54,308,734 of NC_091484.1, read as the reverse complement.
TTGTACGCCCAGTTAAAAAGTAACATATGCTCACCATCGCTTTTTGAATCCCTCTATATATTTTATTTTGTTCAGAAACTTTTTTTAAAAAGTATTATTTTTCTGTAGGATAATAATTTAAACCACTTCACTGAAGCTGCTGGATGTGACACATGACTTCCAGGAAAAATAATGGGACCATTAAATGCCTCCTTGTTTAGCAATAGCTATAAAAATGGGAAGCTTAACTTCATGCAGGTTTAAGCAGGGGCTCAGGCAGCTGACTGAACAGATTCCTCTAGGGACCTGACACTGAATATAAAGGTAATTTATATTTTGGTTTATTTTACTCTTGTGTATTGGTGGGTGTACAGAAGTGGCAGAAGAAGCAGGGAAAGGGCAAGAAACTCAAGAAGACATCCAGAGCAGGTGCAACGATGGCAACCTGGAAGCAGATGAAAGACTGAGAGGGTGAGTGACTGTAACTTTTTGGGATAAGATGTGGCTGAAGGAGACAGAATTAGGAGGAAAGGATCTGCCTTGCTGTGTCTATTGAAAGAAGCATAGGTGCATAGCCAGTAATCTTGCTTTACTAAAATAAAGTTGTTTGAGAAACTAAAGATCTATGGACTATAATGAGATAGAGTCGAAATTCTTCTTAAACCACAGGACATAAACTGAGGCTGGTGCTTTCTAAAGGGAGTGAGGGAATGAATGCTCATCTCCACATAATTTGGGGGGGTGGGGGGGGGAAGAGCAAAGTTGATGTCCTCTAACTTTAGCCATATGAAGTCAGCGGCCATGAGTAAACTCTAGAAATATCTCCTCACTCTCTCTCTTCACTTGCTGTAAATGAAATTTAGGTGGTTAACTTAGACTACCTACAAAATAAAGTGAACAGGGAGCTAAAGTGAGGTGAAGATAAATTTCACATATGCTTCTTGCATATCTAGAAGGATGATGTAAATCAGTAAGATCCTCTGAGTGGAGGAGTTTTATTCACTCCAACAAGGACTGATGGATTATTGTTCTGTGTAAAGGACTCTCATTTAGAATATCTTTTTTTCAAGTTCCACTGTTGTGTTTGAGATGTAAATATACATAAAGAAATCTATCAGACTAGACACTGCCTGCTCTGCGTTGCCACACTTCATTTGGTTTCTGAGGGGCAAACATTAGGAAAAAAATGAGTAATGATGGTAAATCTGAAGGCTCTCTTCAACATTTGTGAAAACATGCTTAGGAAAATGAATTTTAAAGAGCTGGTGGCCATCAGACTATATACACCACAAAATGACAGGGACGAAATTAGGCAATGACTTGCTGCTGTCTATATGCTGTGATGCTCTGACAGCTATGGTGAATTCAGCTACAAAAAAGTGAGTGTTGTGCTCATGTGGGAGCTGTGGGGTACTGACTGAGTGCGACGAAGGATAAGCCCAGACTGTCACTTTTTCTGCCATGAAAGACTTTCCTGGATCACGTATTGGTGAAAGCAGGCACTGGCTTTGGGGAATTTTCAAGCCAGCATTTTAATTTGAATATGCATTAAAATACTGATAAAATGCCCAGTCACATGGCAGCATGCAAGGCCATAATTACAGTGAGATGGTAACAGCCACTTTTGCACACAGAAGAGTGACCCACAACTGGTACAATTTATTTCTGACAAGCCACTACATTGCATTTCCCAGGTCTTAGAGTTACATGCTCAGCAGCCTGTCAACCTGTGCCCTGGGACCTGCTGCTTAATGCACACAGGTAGGTGGCCAGAAAAATGTCAGAGCAGGGGGAGCTGCTGGCATGGAGGATGCAGCACCTGAGTGAGCGGGTTGAGTCACACCTCGGTCCCAAACTCTTGGTGCCTTCGCAAATGGGACTGCTGCTGAGTCAGGCACAGCTCCTTGTGAATAAGGGCACAAAATTTAATTTCATAGCTGAGGTAGGCATGTGGGAAGGGCATCCTCTATCAGCCCTGATAGGCAGGGAGTAGCATAGACAGCTTCTTAATTTCCTCTGTCCACATGCGTGCACAGGAATGAGCTCGCTGCATTGGAAAAGTCCAACCTAGAGTGGGTCTCCTGTTGAATGGTGGCCTTCAGGAGGAAAAAGTTATAAGCAAATAATTATCATCTTTAGGATGCTCCCAGTTTAAGTGATGGAACTCGTGAGAGGAAGGCAGATCTAATGGAAAATTAGAAAATGCATTAGTTGGCCCTGAGATAGAGGGAACAGTGAAAGATTTCTTCTAACAAGTTAGAACCACCTAAGATTTCTTTTCCCCTACATTTTAAAATCAATTATTCCTTCCAAGCCTTTCAAAATGCGGTGAGAAAATGAAATTAGTAAATATTGCTTTTTACATCAAATTTCAACCTTTCAACCTATTTGTATAAGAAAAATATTTGCTAGAGTAAGCAGTTCAGGAAGAAAGTTGCATGATTTATTTTTCCTTATTGTTATATAGTGTTTCTGCTCTGCAGATATCAGATAGATGAAGTAAAATTGTCACTCATTTCACTGAATAACTTGTGACAATAGGATGATGAAAAGAAATATTTCAGAGGATTAAGATCACTATAAAAAAGCTCCATATTTTTAGTAGAGTTCCTCAAGATTTCCTAGAGGAGTCTTTGGACAGTTCCAGAGACTTTCCTCTGCCTGATTATTAAATCTTTTTTTCTGTTAACTTTAGGGAACCTTTTGCGTGAACCATGAGGACTGCAGCCCACACCCAAAGGTCACACAAGCCTGCAACAGGTCAAATCCTAAAAGTCCTGCTACATATGTCCTCAATTTAATGTCACTGCTGAAGTCAGGGAGAACTTAGTCGCTCTTTGGGCTAAGTGAAGACTTCAGGACATGAACAATATCAGTTTCTTTCATTTGCCTCTAGGCAGGGAAAATTAATACATTTTACAGTACAACCACTGGATTTTGAAAAATAATAGTTAGGGTCTTGCTTCATTGAAACACTTTGGAAAGTGCTTAGCTAAACTTTAAACAGGAAAAAAATTTTCAGTGTTTAATGGCCACTACATTGTTTATCTGAACAAAACTATTTTATTTTAATTCCTTTTAAATGACCACCTTATTTCAATGGCCAGATCAGTTTTCATCAGCTGTGACTTCAGCTGTACTGAATGAAGAACTGAACAGGGTGGGTGTTCAAAGGAGGAATTCAGGTTATTGGAGTCTTTTTCATCAGCTACCTTTTCTTTAGGTAAATAAAATAACTGTTATTTAGCTTAAAGATTGTAGCTCTATCATTTTTCTTTACAGTCTTGCTGCACCAAGGGAACAGCCTTCACAGGGTTTAACAGCTCGGGAAGCTGGAAGGTATCCACTTGTGCTGTTTGTGGCTAGAGCCATCAATCTTAATGAGAGCTGGCAAACATACCAGGCCTTTGTATCACTGTCTGAAATAATATCCTTCACTGATGAGTAACAGAGCCATTTGGGAAAATTTCTCAGAGACAAAATCGACAGCTTTTTCTCCTCGCCCCATTAATTAAATTGACCACATTCTGCCTGTTGATATGTTCTTTGGAGGCAGTGGAAGAATGAAGAGCTGATTTTTGCCTAAGGATGTATTAGATCCAAAAGCAATGTAGTTCTGCACTTGCAGAGTGTTTCAGTCCTAAGGGTCTGTCCACTTGGCTCACTGCAGAGTCAGAAAACTGAAACATTTTTCCTACACCTTGTCATCAAGTTTATCTATAAATGATCCAAAGACAGTAAACTTTCCCTGTTATCGGTAACTTTTGTGGAGCGTATCAAATTTGCAAAGCTTCAGGGAAAACCATAACTTGTCCTTAAAATGCCCTTCTGTTTTCATTTTTCCTGTTGGTTACAGAATAGTTATTAAGGCTGTTTTTGTCCCGCTGTGGTGTGCTTCTCACATAGGCACCAGAAGGTATGCTGTCCTCTGGTGTAAGCTATAAAATAATAGGAATGAAACAGGCAATTGAATATGAAGCTGAAGTAAAAAGGAATTTTATCCCCTTTCACCGGAGTCCTCCCCACTTCGTCCCTTCATCCCACCCCTCTCTGGTGCTCCTGCACCCCTTTGCTTATAGGGAAATCTGTAGTCCAGACTACAACTGAGGGTGAAAATGGTCCTCTTATCTGAAAGCAGATCACAAATCAGAAGAAAAGAACAGGGGATGCTGCCACAGAAGCAGCCGGACCAGGGACCACACTGTTCATCTGAGCCCCATGGTGTCTGGCGTTTTAGTTACAGTCACCACCCTGGGAATGAAATGGCAAAGCAAGAGTTTCAGTGAACCAGTTAGAGAACTCTCATTATCATTATTTTTCCTAACACTAACTAACACTAATATTTGGTGCTGAACCTAGTGGATTTTTGAAGGCAAGGGTATTGCAAGGAGAGGGGGTAATTCTACTTCACAGTGTCTGGCCAAATGAAACCTCCAGAAGTGTAAGCTTCTCTTTGCCTAGCCATGTGCTTTTATTCTGTCATTCTTGAGGGATTACTTGTTCATTTGTCTTAAAGGTAGGGGGAAAATTGTCAAAATTTTCTTAAGAATAACTGAGCTTTTGAAGTAATGTTAAATAGCCTCAGAAGATTTTTTACTGGTGCAGAGGTGCTGCTTCTCTTTGATAAAAAGAAAATCAGATGATTACAAAAGCAGATTTAAACCTGTTCTGCTGAAGACAGGGTAGTGTATGCATTGTGGCAGCATCCACACGTGGGTGTTCTTGCCATGTCTGCAACAGAAACTGCGCTGACAATTTGATCATCTCATCCATCCGGATTTCTACTCGCACTGCTGCATCAAATGCCCTCTGTGTCACTGGCTCCAAAAACCCTGTCAGGTTTATGAGGAGATACTTGTCCAAGGTGTATCCAAGAGATCTCTGGAGATTTCAGGAAAAACCTCTGGGATCCTGTGGGGAAGTTACACCTCACAGATGACTCTTATCTGCTGTCAGACGACAGATGGTATGTGTATCTTGTCTTAAATAAAGCTGCAAAGAGCTGCAACAGCAGCACAAGATTTGACGTATAGAGTATTGTTTAGTGAATCCAGAGAGCCCGTTACATTTATTACTTACTCCTTGAAACCTTAGATTTAAGCACCTTTGCTAAGGTGGCACAACAGGCTTCTAGACCTCACTAACTCCCTGGCAGGGACCTCCTTGCTCTGGACAGCTTCACAGCCCATAGGGTAAAAGATCAAATGGTTTCCTCCTCTTCTGTCAGCCCCAAATGGTTTCCTCCTCTTCTGTCAGCCCCATCTCTGAAGCGGGAGATACCAGGACCAAGGGAGAGGATGCCAGGCTCTGCCTCCCTGCTTGTCTCAGCAGCAGCCGCCAAACTGCCATAGACTGCGGGTGAGCTGGAGCCAAGGGCTGGAGGTTAACCACTTTTATGTGTCCATGTGGCAGAGTGCAGCTCCACCTCAGGAGTCACAGCCCTGAGTCTGAGCAAAGAGACCTTGCTTTTCCTGCCCCTTCCTATCCATCCCACCAAATTTTAGAGGTCCCATTTTTGCAATGAGAACTAGCTGGCCCTATACCCCCATGTATGGGTCAGCAAGGATGGGAACAACTGCTGTCATTCAAAGATGAACTGCCTTGTTCATAAATCACAATGAGCCAATCTGAGTTACCTTTGTGACCAGAAAGCAGTTTTGATGGGTTGTGCAGCATTGCACTCAAGCTGCTTTGCCATGTCCCCTGACGGGATGTGTTTCCAGCTCAGCAGCCAGCTCTGAACTATCTCCTGACAGTTGTCTGCACTATATTGTTAGGTGGTGTACATCCCTCCAGCCATCCTCCAGCTAATGGTGCTCCCTGCTCTAACATATGTTCGAATGAGTCGGGAATCTGCTCACTCTGCTTCATTTTAATGAAGCTTTGCGTTCCTGTAAGATGTGACTTTTATCTCAGGTACGGTGCTGCTATCCAAACCTCTCCCCCCTCTCCCCCCAGCTGTACTCAGCACATTGAGGTACGTCCGTAGAGCTTGGATCTTAATCTAACCATCTCCAGCATGTAGAATATGCACTTAGCGCGTCCTTGGTTGGCTCATTGGGAACAGGAGTCCAGGTGAAGAAATTCATCTCCAAAGGCTGAGGTGGGTACGGGCAAAGGGAAGGCAGCTTGGACACAACGCTCCTTTTCATGTGTTTGAAGTGGATTTCTTTTCTATGAGCAATTTATCCCAGATTGTTTTACAATATGTCTGCTTCCTGGTCTGCTGACTCGCTGCTTTGAGGCTGTGCCAATGAAATAAAAGACTAATTTTTACGTGAGTTTTTATTTCCTCACAAAAACTGCAATACAGGTTTTTTCTCCCCTGATATAGTTTGTATCACCGGTGCTTTCCCCTGATGGCAACCAGAAGCCTTACACAAGGCGGCAAAGCAACCAAAGAGTTCAGCAACCAAACAGAAGTGCTGGTGCCTATTCCCACCTGCTCGGGAGCAGCACAGAAATTGCTCAGGGGTACATTTGCCCCACATGGAGCAGAGAGCTGCTGCAAACATTGCCAGCTTGCTGAGCCGGCTGCTTGGGCAGCAGGACCTGGGGAACTGTGGATCTGCCCCATTTTCCCCAGTTTAAGACCTCATGGGCTTCTGGTGGAAATCCTGATTCTCACTCTAATTGCCCATGCAGTTCCTCTCCCTTGGTAGCGTGGCTGGTGAATTACTCCGCAGCTCTCTTCTTTACCTTACCCTAGCTGTCTCTATGGGTATCCTTCTTCAAAGTGAAATTCTTGCTGGTATTTGATGGGGGTTGTTTCCACTCCATTTGCAAAGCATTTGTCAACAATTACATTATATTATATATTATTTTATTATAATATATAATAGTAATATATTAATAAACACTATATTGACTTAATATAGATATGATATGATATTATATTATATTGTATTGTATTGTATTATATTTATTATGGCTTCCTTGAGACACCCTTCAGAACAGATGTACCCAACCCAGACTCTGTTGAGGATTTGACCTATGAAAATCATAACTCCTTTAAGGTAAATCCAAGCCTGGGAATCCTAACTGCAGTAATCCAAAGTCACTAATAACTTCTGGAAAAAAACCCTTCTGTTCTTTCCTTTGTAAGATCCACACAAATATTTTTTCTTTATTTACACAGGGAAATAATACAAGAGTTTTCCTTTGTTGTTTATTTTCATGGTAAGCACATTTTTGTGGTTGATATTGTATGTTTTGTAACCAGAGATAAAATACTGTTTATTGGCTTCCTTTACAAGGTTTCTGGATAAAAGTAGTTGCTACTGTTTATTTTCATTCAATCATAAGATTTTTCTTTTCCCATTGCAATCGTAGAGAGTTGGAGCACATAACCAAAATAATTATTATATTAGCCTTCTGGCATTGGAGTAAGAGTTGTTAAATTGATTGAAAATACGTTGATAGAGTATGATTTTTCTCTTGCCATATACTGAGCAAGGTATTGTGACTTCTGCTTCTAAAATTACTTATTGTGTTCTATGTTATTTGTACATCTGGCAAAATGACTCAAGGAAAGGCACAGTTATACATAGCTTCAGTCTCCTTGAACCTCATCTGACAGAAAATTCATAGAATACTCTTTTATCCTCAGTATCACTTAAAACATTGACAATCATTCTGGGGCCTGAAGGGTACTGACCCTAAATCAGAGATGGCAAAAGTGCTTGCAGCTTAGCCTGAGACCTGAAATTGATAGTGGTTTGATTTAATTTGGGCCAGAAAAAAGATATATTGCTGTATCAGCTGTGGGGGCAGTAGCATCTGGCAGAAGGAGGGGTACGCAACATGGAAATAATAATAATTGTTAGAGCCCTTCCAGCAATCTCCTTGGTTTCAGTGCTTGGAGGCTGAATTAATTTTGGTCCTATCAGCCTTCTGAATCTTCAGTGAATTTATAATATGGCTGTCACAGGAAGACATGTTTTAGTCAATCTCAGAGTGGGTTTTGGATCCACCTACAATTTAATACTGAAACTCCTGAAAATGGAGACAGTAGCAAACCACAGACAGCCAATTAATGAAGTGGATAATTAAGAAGGTCAATCTATCAGACAGAGTCTCAGCCTTTCAGTCCTGATAGATCCTGACTGTCTCAATCATCAGCTGCAGTGATGTAAAATTCCTGTGCATCAGTATTATAGTAACCAATAGTTTTTCATTTGTGAGTCCTATTTCGCAGAGATTGGCAGTCATAATTCTTTGGAACCATAGGTCTGAAGACATAGCCAAAGATTTGTAATTAGAACAATTGCTGAAGTTTCCATGTCATAATGAAATTCTGGAAACTGAGGCTTTTTGCAATAAACTGCAGAACATTTATGTTACAAATCAACCTAGACAGTGTCCAGACTTCATGTTAGTGGAAAATGGAAAATAAGTTGTTTGTTGGGGTCTTCAACTGGATGAAAAAGAAGAGGCTTTGAGAAATGGCAGGAAGCTCACATTTTATTTTCAGGGAGAAAAATGTGTTTCCCAGTCTTTACTGCTATATTTCTAACCATAACTTCCAGATGATCATGTAACAGGTGTTCCCTTCTTCTTTGCTATATGGCTTTTCAGTGCTGAGAGCCTATGCAACCGTATGACTAGGGTATAAATATCTTCAGAAGCTGAGCTTAGTATTAAGCACCAAACAAAACACCTCAACAGAAGCAGAGGTTTCAATTTACCCTACATTTTTCTCCATGCTCATCTTCTGCCAGCCCATCTTCTCTTTCATGGGTGGTATCAGCCCTTCTCTTGCTGCCATTCCCCTTGGTCCTACTGGTGTGAAGCATGTTCTTCTCTTCCCAACCATAACTGAAGAGAGATGTTCACCAGTTCATCCTTCAGGATGAATTAATTAAACACAAGAAGTGGATCCATATTGCATTTTCTTTGAAACCAAAGCCAACGCCAGGGTCTTCCTTTTTCACCTCCTTTCCCACATTGCAGTTTACCATCTCCACACTGGGCTGTCCTCAACCAAACCTATCAAACAGCTGAGATAGATGAAGGAAAAAACAGAATGTGTTTGGCGTGTGCAATTTATCTATTTATTTATTTTTTAGAGAAAAGAATAAAAATGCTACAATTTAACCTGGGCATGTAGAAATGGCTATTGAGCAGGTAGAGAGAAGAGAGGAAACACTTAAGGTACTTTCATAAATTACCATTAGTCTGATTAGTAACAAATGCTGTTCTTCCTAGATAAGAAGTCTGGCCTAAGAGAAGGGTGGAATAGATTAACACACATCAGAATTAAATAGCCAATATACCTGGAACCCTAAGACAAAAATATGACATTGTTTAATTCATTAAAGACTATACTCCCCTGTCTGAGGCACTGTGAAAAAAAAAAATGACAGAGGAATTAATTAGGAAGTGAGAGATCTTAGAAAACAACAAAAACATATTTCCTTAAAGAAGAAGTGAAATTTGTTAATGAAGTGTTAACCTCTGCTGGCACTTTCATAAAACAAATCATGTCCGGTGGAAAAACACTGAGCTGCAGGGTGGGGTGGAGAGCAGCTGCGAGCAAGGCTCTCCTCCTTTCTGCTGCAGGGGCTAAGAGCTCCTTGAAGCCAAGGTGCAAGACTATTAAGAACAGCCCAAAACAAAATGAAACAAAACATAACAAAACAAACCCCACCTAAGATAGTTATTTTCAGTTGAAAAGAGCTTCATTACATCAAAATATAATTTTAGTCAACCCAAACCACTTTGCTCATTCAGAGGGTATTTGGCTGCGTAACAGCCCAACTTACCTCCTGGTTATTTTGCCTGCTCCAGACAAGGCAGGTCCCTGACATCCATTACTACTTGGGTGCATGCAGAGAATTGCATACATGGGGCCTCAATGAATTTTATCCAAGTATTAAGAGACACACACACATCTACATGTAAATATACACGTATTTGTAAGAAAACATACCTGATTTTTTGACTTGTATTGCTCCTGCACTTTGCAGACTGAATTACCAGTGCTCCTTCCTCAAAGTATGTAGTGCTGTACGCCCACGCATCAGCCCGCTGCTCACCTGCCCTGTGTAATTTCAGCATTGCTATGTAGTGTGGTGAGTGACAACAATCTCTGTGGGCAGACTCCTGAACTTGTCATGGGGCAGGGTCTCCTGTTGGCTTTGCCTTGCTGCACCCAGGTAACAGCACTCCTAGCCATTGTGTAGAATCTTTTGGCAGTGAAAACACTTAAATAAGAAATAATCATAATAGCCACTATGGTTGTGTCAATCATAGCTTAGACAGAACCTGAAGGATAGCTATGAGCAGTGAAGGGTGCTGTGATCCTCATGTTTGGGAGGAGTACAGCAAATTTCTTAATTTTCTCTTCGTACTGGCTGTCAGTAGCAAGACCAGAAACCAAGCAGTTAAGTTGAGAGGTGTATTGGTTTTATGTGGCAAGGTTTTGGTAGCAGGGGGGGTTACAGGGGTGGCTTCTGTAAGAAGCTGCTGGAAGCTTCCCCTGTGTTCGAGAGAGAACGAGCCCATACCAGCCGGCTCTGAGACGGACCCGCCGCCGGCCAAGGCCGAGCCAATCAGTGATTGTGGTAACGCCTCTGTGATAACATTTTTAAGAAGGAAAAAAAAGTTGGGACAGTGAGAAACAGCTGCCAGAGAGAGGAGTGAGAACATGTAAGAGAAACAACCCTGCAGACCCCCAGGTCAGTGAAGAAGGAGGGGGAGGAGATGCTCCAGGCACCGGAGCAGAGATCCCCCTGCAGCCCGTGGTGAAGACCATGGTGAGGCAGGATGTCCCCCTGCAGCCCAGGGAGGTCCACAGTGGAGCAGATATCCACCTGCAGCCCGGGGAGGACCCCATGCCGGAGCAGGTGGATGCCTGAAGGAGGCTGTGACCCCGTGAGAAGCCTGAGCTGGAGCAGGCTCCTGGCAGGACCTGCGGATCTGTGGAGAGAGGAGCCCATGGAGCAGGTTTTCTGGTTGTGACCCTGTGGGGGACCCACGCTGGAGCAGTGTGCTCCTGAAGGACTGCACACCGTGGAAAGGACCCACGCTGGAGCAGTTCGTGAAGAACTGCAGCCCGTGGGAATGGCCCACGTTGGAGAAGTTCGTGGAGGACTGTCTGCCTTGGGAGGGACCCCACGCTGGAGCAGGGGAAGAGTGTGATGAGCCCTCACCCTGAGGAGGTGAAGCGGCAGAAAATAACATGTGATGACCGTAAACCCCATCCCTGTCCCCCTTGTGCCGCTGGGGGGGCTTGGTGGAGAAATCCGGGAGTGAAGTTGTGCCTGTGAAGAAGGGAGGGGTGGAGGGAAGGTGTTCTGAGATTTTGTTTTATTTCTCATTACCCTACTCTAGTTGATTTGTAATAAATTGAGTTAATTTTCCCAAGCTGAGTCTGTTTTGCCTGTGACGGTAATTAGTGAATGATCTCTCCTGTCCTTATCTCGACCCGCAAGCTTTTTGTTGTATTTTTCTCTCCCCTGTCCAGCTGAGGACGGGGGAGTGATAGAACAGCTTTGGTGGGCACCTGGCATCCAGCCAGGGTCAACCCATCACAAAAGGCAACATGAATAACGCTGCTAAAGAAGTTTTGATGCATAGAAGTGTTTTCTGGATTCTTCAGAAATATTTCTAACTCAAAATAAAAACAGATAACACAAGCTTTGTCAACACCATTTTCATGCAGCCAAATTGCCTCTGGACAGCAGGGATGCTAGTGGGATTTGAAAGCTCTCCAGCCTAGCTTTTTGAATAAGAAACAGGCTCCATTTGGAGTCCACATATTTTTAAAGGTAAATAAATTCAAATGTGTTAACTCTTGTGTGGCTAGTTATGGTCAGATTGTGAGAAAAATTATGACCTTCCAAATCCCTCTATACCTGACTAGCTCAGTGAGATTTTCTTAGCTTCGGGCAGATTGCTTATAACTTCTGCATGGGCTATGCATCACGTAGTAAAGTGGTGTTAGTGGTCCTTTTATGAGTCCCTGCCAAGCCTAAGAAAGAAAGTAACCTCATAACATGCAGTACGCTGCCCCACGGCATACGTTTTAGAGCTAGAAAAGTTGTTTGTAATAGAATTTCTTTCTTGTTTTGTGGTGCTGTAATGAAAGGAGTGAACACCATCTCCAGAGAAAGAAGGAAGGTGTGCTCTTGTCACTCTCAGATCTGCAGCACTAACCAGTGGCAGAGAAAACTCCTCATAGCTCGCAGGAATTTAAGATCCATCCCCAGTTTTTTCGTTTTGGGTTTTTTTGGTGTTTTTTGTTGTTTTTTTTTTTGCATAGTCACTCTAATCTGTGTTGTTCGGGCTGTGAGGGAACTGTTTTGCCTTTCTCATTTTGCCCCACAGCTGTATAAGACCAGAACCATCACCAGGGAAGAAGTAACAACAAAAAAAACCCCACCCAAACCTCCTCTGAAGGCTGTGAGGGCCTGAAACCAGAACCAAGTCAACAGGAAGGCACAGTTTGTCCATTATCAATGCCTTCTTTCAATGTCAGAAAAAACCTGAAGCTAACAAGAATATGCTATTGGCAAGGAGCCCAAGAAGTGAGGTGACCCTACTTATGTTCATGTCTCAGGAAATCCTGACACTTTCAAACCACATTTTGACAGAGTCAGTTGTAGCAGAGAATTAGGAAGACAATGACAGTTTTCTGAAAGATAAAGATGAAGAGAGGAAAAATTATGCTGTAAGAAGAGATATCCAAAGTGTGATTCTGGTATTTGAATTTTATGTTCTGTGCAAAAATGCAACTAGAACACCTATATTCTACCACCATAGTACACCATGACTTCTCTTTAATGCCAGTTTCTTCTTAGTACCAATTGTAACATTGTATTTTGCTCATTGTAGTTTCCATCTTGGAAATTAGGGTTTAATATTTCAGCTGCTTCTAATTTGACCACACTGAAACTTGGCTTTACTATTTACTCAAACAGATATGTTTCCCAAGGAAACCAATGAGCTCTGTTTTTTGAAGTGCAATAAAAATAGCAAACCTCTGTTGATTTCAAATATGTTTTCCAAGGTGCTACATCCAACACAGCCTGGTTTTGAGAAAATAGAAATGTGCCGGAGAATTGCTCTTGGTCCTTGCCTATTCTGGATTGCTTACAGCTAACACACCAATGGTGGAGATGGATTCCAAACCCAAAGAAAGCTGATGGAGTTTAACCAGGACTTTTACGGCTGTACCTCTTGCCAGCAAAGGACAAACCAGCACTTTTAATCAGAAATAGAATGCCCCCAGTTAAATCAGCCTGAGAAAGGCAAAAGGACGGAGGCTTTCCACATGAAGCAGTGGGAAGTTTTCAAGGCTTTCATGACAGGGAAGAGTTTGGGCTTTGAGGAGAAATAAAGTGGCTGTTTAGGGGCAGCGGGCAAGGGCTGTAGTCACAATAGAGGTATGGATCTATTGTGAATCCATCCTGCTATGGCAGATTATTTGGGGGGTTATTTTAAGCTTAGACTTGTAGAAGTACTCACTGCCTTGCTCCTACACCATTAAGGATCAGAGTCTTGCTTTGGAGATTATTATTCTGGCATAATGTTGATAACGTCTTTCATGCTGTGCCACGTGGCACTGTGAAAATGTGAAATACTTTTCAGGATGAATAAGAGTATAGGTATTTAACCTACCAGAGCCAGTGGAACAATTTTCTAAGCTTGACCCCATCCTCAAATGAATTTGGGAAATTCAAAATACCTGCAAAGAGCTAGGCTTTCTCTGTTGTTGTAACATGTAAAAGACTTCATGCCCATTCTACATGTCTCTGCCACACAGTCTGAACACAAACCACCCCTTAACCTATGATCTTGAAATCCATATGAGCAAAAATGTTTGGTGGGTTTTTTATTTTGGCAGTACAGGATTCATTCACGTTCAAGAGCCATTTGTAAATGGCTCACTAATGTCTCACAGTAGAGAACCTCAGGGCAATATCTGAGAACAGTACAGAAAAGTACAAAATTCTGTGTGAAGCAGAGTGGTTTTCAATTTGGAAATGGAGCAATCATCTTTGGCTATTGCATTTAAACTGCATCCACACATGCAACTATTTGGCATTTCAAATCAGAACTACTAGCAACATTATGGAAAGATATTCTTGGGATGAAGTCTATTTTGATGGGCAATATTATGAATGGTTTGCTACCAGGAGAAATGAAAAGCAACCCTCCAAAAGTCAAGTAAGTGTTTGAGGCTTGGAGGGCAGTTTCCCCACTGAAAATGGGATATTGTTAACAAGCAATTATTTGTTATCCCAATGTTATCAAAGACAACAGTCCATCTCTATCAGTTCTGAGTTTGTCTAACATCCTTAAAATACCTCCCAAGACAGACACTCAGGACCCTCTGGGGCCATCTGTTCCCCAGATGAGGAAAAACTTTCTAAGACAGATAATGTGTAACTGCTATTTGAAGCCCATTAGTCTTGTCATTTGTCCAAAGAATATGAAAAAGTTTTTTCCCCTTTGCAGATACTGTTTGTGTGCAGAAGGCTTCATTAAATGATGGCAAGACATAATTGATGCCAAAAAAGCATTTATCTGTGAGGTGCATTTGCCAGCCCAAGGAACCTGATGGGTAGCAGTACTCCAGCCTCTCCTGAGTAGCTTTATAATTCACTGAGCAGAATAACAAATGCAACTGTATTCGGCAGGTGCCACTGAAAGGTTTTGTCCCTTGGCTGAATGAAAATATTCTTAGGATACATTTGACCACCACTGTGTCCCACGCATGTCTAGTTGCCTAATGTTATTTGTGTATACTGCTCACTGGTGATGCTTCATCTAATGTGAAACATTTCTTAATAATATGAATTGTTCTGGGCCAGGATGTATTTTTCTCTTCCAATGTCTTCCTATGCTAGCTGACTTAATGCAGCTCAGCTGCATTGCTTCAGAAGCAGCTCTCTCTTGGCAGATTGACAAACACCTCTGCCAGAATGAATTCTGCTGAAGAGCTGGTATTTTTGAATGTTAGAGAACCAATCTGGGAAAGAGCTTTCGAGCTTTGTCTTTCTGAGGACTGCTGACATTCACACCCAGTGTAGGATGCCTTGCCTATGTCTACTTTGCCCTTGTGCCAACAGAGGTGTGCTCATCAGGTCATAGTGACATGAAGGAGATTTTTAACTTTCTTGCTGACTTTGTTACTGCTAGTACACACAGTGATTTTCAGTGTTGTCTTGCTGCCCAGAAAGAGGCAGTTTTATAGTGGAAGCTGAGAAAATTAACATCAAAAGGTTGCTAGCAAAGCATGTAGCTAATACTATATGTATTGGTTACATTTGATATGCTTATGGGTGGGTTTTTTTTAACTTATATATAGATGGTCCTAATTGATGGAGAAGAGTTCAGCCCTCTCAACTACATGAGGCATCTAAAAAATATGTGCAATTTAACCAGGCCTTTCTGCACACCAGCCCCACCTCAGCCTGGTAGCTGCCTTTTAGCAAACTAGTTGCTGGAGCGCTATATAAATTACAGGAGCTGAATCCCCTCCCTGCCCAGCACTGCTTGAAGTTTCATCACTTGCACCCCAGTTAGATGACTGGGACTATAGGTGTAGAGTTTATGTACATATTTTGTATTATACATGTATGTTTCAACATATGTGTGTGTGTAAGTCTCTACATCACAGCACACTAGAGGGTTCCCTAAGACAGGGCTTTCACAGAAACAACCGTTGAACATTTTTCCTTCTAATACTTCAGAATGTTTTAAATATTTTGAAAAATTCACTAATGAGAGGGAAGAAATTCATTAGCTCGTGGCTGAACACCATTGCAAAGAAGGAGATTTTGGTACAAAATTCCCCTCAGAGAGCAGAAAGCCAGGCAGTTATTCAGGAGTAGGTGGTTTGGGGAGAGGAAGGGACAGCTTTTCCCCACTGACTTTTGTGGGAACCTTGGTCAGGACTTAGAGAAGGTTTTAGATGTGTCTAGAATAAAATTATCTGACAGGTTGGGAATTTTTACCAATGAAAACATGCCTGGAGGAAAAGTCTAAATTTTGAGTATAGGAGTTTAAATCTGTCAGTGGTAGTTTCAGTGGATTCAGTGAGGCTAGCACTTTGTTTGCAATTATTTTCTCAGGACCACACAGTAGGGCTGTGGCAGGGACATGGCACAAATGTAGGTCTGCTGAGTCCATGAAGTCCAGTGTCTTAACCACAGTTTTTTCCTTGATTTTAATAGACATTTCTGTGACATTTAATGGTATTGTGCTACTAGCTCATACCTGGGCTTGTCAAAGACTTGAAGAAATATTTGGTGGGGTAAGGGTTATCTCACTGTTTCACAACAGCACCAGTTTTTTGGTATTCATTTATATCTGATTACCTTAAGAGAAGAAGGCATTCCAATGGTTTTAAAATGAGTCTGACTTTTCTTTAATTGCAAAAATAGAAGCCCCCCCCAGAGTCAAAATTTCCTGAATGCTCAGTTCTACACCAAAGAAATTCAACATAAAACACTCTCGTGCAACACGTAAAATAAACCAAGAAAGGGCAACTGACTGGCCCCCAGCTCAGTGTGGACCCTGCCAGGCGCCACCTGATCCGAGGGCTAGAGCAGACCAGGCTGTCCAGGGTATGTGAAACCCCAGCTGGGGCTCCATCTTGCTGTATCTGCTGCAATAGGAAATGTCAGAGAAAGGCTTAACTTTTGCGTTTTTTCCTCCAACATTGCTCTCTGAGCAATTTCCCCAGTTCTTTGGGGAAATGACCTGAAAAGACAACAGCAGCCCCCACACATTTGCAGCCCCTGTGGGGGACGTGGGTGTTGCAGGGACAGTACCAAGCATCCCCTCTTTGATCCAACCGTAGCCCTTGAAGTTGATATAATGGGAGCTGTAAAGGATGAAATCCTGGTTTCCATAGAACTCAAGCAGCTGGTGCTTTTGATTTCAGTAAGGCTGAGATTTCACTCACATCAGTCAGTATTTCTTTGTGAGAACATTTTCCACAGGTGGTGAATTATTTACAGCAAGGTTCAGCTTATGTGCAGCACACAATGCAACAGAACAATTGGTTTACAATCAGAAATATACATCTCTTGGTGTAGAAAATCCTCAGGGTATTCTTATGGCATGGGCAATAAACAAGAGGAGTTAGAGACGTGTGCATGCCTGCAGGGCTATGATCTTATTGGCATCACAGAGATGTGGTGGGATGGAAGGAGTGATGGAATGGAAGGATACAGGCTCTTTAGAAAGGACAGGCAGGGGAGATGAGGAGGGAGTGTTGTCCTCTATGTCAATGGCCAACTGGAGTGCATGGAGCTCCGCCTGGGGATGAAAGAGGAGCTGACTGAGAGCCTACGGGTCAGGATTAAAGGGAGGGCAGGGCCAGGTGACATTATAGTGGGGGTCTGCTACAGGCCACCCGACCAGGAAGACTAACCGGATGAGGCCCTCTATAGACAGATAGGAGCAGCCTCACATTCACAAGCCCTGGTCCTTATGGGGGATGTCAACCACCCTGATATTTGTGGAGGGACAACACAGCAGGACATAAGCAATCCAGGCAATTCCTGGAATGCATTGATGACAACTTCCTTCTCCAAGTGATAGAGCAGTCAATGAGGAGAGGTGCTATGCTGGACATTGTTCTCCCCAACAAGGAGGGGCTGGTGGGGAATGTGAAGCTCAAGGGCAGCCTTAGCTGGAGTGACCATGAAATGGTGGAGTTCAAGATCCTTAGGTCAGTGAGGAGGGCACACAGCAAGCTCGCTACCCTGGACTTCAGGAGAGCAGACTTTGGACTCTTCAGGGATCTGCCTGGTAGAGTACCATGGGATAAAGTCCTCAAGGGAAGAGGGACCCAAGAAAGCTGGTTAATATTCAAGGATCACCTCCTCCAAGCTCAGGAGCAACGAATGCATCCCAACAAAGAGGAAGTCAGGCAAAAATGCCAGGATGCCTGCGTGGATGAACAAGGAGCTCCTGGACAAATACTAATGCAAAAATGAAGCCTACAGAGGGTGCAAGCAAGGACTGGTAGCCTGGGAGGAATACAGAGATATTGTATGAGCAGCCAGGGATCAGGTTAGGAAAGCTAAAGCTCTGATAGAATTAAATCTGTCCAGGGATGTCAAGGGCAACAAGAAAAGCTTCTACAGGTACGTCAGTGATAAAATGAAGCCTAGGAAAAATGTGGGCCCTCTCCAGAAGGAAATGGGACACCTGGTTACCTGGGACATGGAGAAGGCTGAGGTATTCAATGACATTTTTGCCTCGGTCTTCACCAGCAAGTGCTCCAGCCACACTGCCCAAGATGCAAAAGGCAAAGGCAGGGACTGAGAGAACCAAAAACCACCCACTGTAGGAGAAGAGCAGGTTTGAGACCATCTAAGGAACCTGAAGGTGCACAGGTCCCTGGCACCTGATGAGATGCATCTGAGGGTCCTGAGGGAACTGGAGGATGAAGTGGCTAAGCCACTATCGATCTTGTCTGAGAAATCGTGGCAGTCCCACTGACTGGAAAAGGGGAAACAGAACCCCCATTTTTAAGAAGAGAAACAAGGAAGATGCAAGGAACTACAGGCCAGTCAATCTCACCTCTTTGCCTGGCAAGATCATGGAGTGGATCCTCCTGGAAACTATGCTAAGGCACATAGAAAATAAGGAGGTGATTGGTGGCAGCCAACATGGTTTCACTGCCTGACAAATTTGGTGGCCTTCTACAACAGGGTTACGGTGTTGGTGGATAAGGCAAGAGCAATGGATGTCATCTACCTGGACTTGTGCAAGGTATTTGACACTGTCCCACACAACATCCTTGTCTCTAAGTTGGAGAGACATGGATTTGATGGCTGGACCACTTGGTGGATAAAGAATTGGTCAGATGGTCGTACTCAAAGAGTTGTGGTCAATTGCTCGGTGTCTGAGTGGAGACCAGTGACTAGTGGCATTTCTCAGGAGTTGGTACTGGGACCAGCACTGTTTAACATCTTTGTTGATGACATGGACAGTGGGATTGAGTGCACACTCAGCAAGTTTACTGATGACACCAAGCTGTGTTGTGCCATCGACACGCTGGAGGGAAGGGATGCCATCCAGAGGGACCTTGACAGGCTTGAGAGGTGAGCCCCTGCAAACCTCATGAAGTTCAACAAGGCCAAGTACAAGGTCCTGCACATGGGTCGGGGCAATCCCAAGCACAAATACAGGCTGGGCAATGAGTGAATTGAGAGCAGCCCTGCAGAGAAGGACTTGAGGGTGTTGGTTCATGAGAAGCTCAACATGACCCAGCAATGTGCATTTGCAGCCCAGAAAGCCAACTGTATCCTGGGCTGCATCAAAAGAAGCATGACCAGCAGGTTGAGGGAGGTGATTCTCCCCCTCTGCTCCGCCCTTGTGAGACCCCCTCGGGAGTACTGCATTCAGCTCTGGGGCCCCCAACATAAGAAAGACATGGACCTGCTCTAGTAGGTCCAGAGGAGGGCCATGAAGATGATCAGGGGGCTGGAACACCTCCCCTATGAGGATAAGCTGAGAGAGTTGAGAGAGTTGAGGTTGTTTAGCCTGGAGAAGAGAAGGCTCCGGGGAGACCTTACAGTGGCCTTCCAGCACTTAAAGGGGGCCTACAGAAAAGTTGGGGAGGGACTCTTTAACAGGGAGTGTAGTGATAGGATGAGGGTTAACAGTTTTAAACTGAAAGAGGGTAGATTTAGATTAGATATTAGGAAAAATTCTTTACTGCGAAGGTAGAGAGACATAGGAACAAGTTGCCCAGAGAAGCTGTGGATGCCCCATCCCTGGAAGTGTTCAAGGCCAGGTTGGATGGGGCTTTGAGCAACCTGGTCTAGTGGAAGTGGTCTCTGCCCATGGCAGGGGGGTTGGAACCAGATGATCTTTAAGGTCCCTTCCAACCCAAACCATTCCATGATTCTGTGAAAAACACATTACGCAGTAAATGCTAAAGTAGACAATTAATTTCCTGGCTTATATAAAAACAAAGGGATAATTCAATTAGAACTGTGTTTTCATTCATATCATATCAGCCATAAAGAATGAATTTGGGGCTTATAGACTGTCCCTCAGATTTGCCAACATGGGAAATCTTGCTACATTTTCAAGCCTTTTCAATTTTGTGAACCATGCATTTCAAGCACAATCAAATATAACTTGATTGCATAAAACTTTTCTGTCATGAACATACAGCAATATTTTATCTAGATGTGAATGTAAAAAAAAAAAAAAAAGGAAAGGTTTTTATATACACAGGGAATCATTTAAAATATGTCCAGTGTTTATTGTATATGTTGATTCCTCAAGTTCTATTGCTAATTTACAAAGATTGTATACACTAAGCATAAAATATATTTATTATGTTTCTTTATCCTGATTGCATTCATTCCTTTTGCTGAGGTGCATTATTGGTAACTGACAATATTCTGCACTCAAGAGTGTTAGTACTTCTGTAATGTAATACAAATGGCTGAAAAGCAGAGAGCTTTGTTCACAATATCCTGATATATAAGAAAAATTGATACCAAGTTACTCCTACGTGGTCTGTAGCTAGAAAGGAGAAACATACTCTGGATCTTTTTTAGCATTTTCCTAAACTTGAGAAGTCATGACAAACTGTTCATTGTGTGTGGCAGTACCTGTGTAGGTGAGAGCACATCTGGAGTCACCTTCCACACCCTTACTAACTTTGACTTCCAAGGAGTCTCTCATCAAGAAGAAATTTTACAGCAAGGGAATAAAATGAAAAATCCTTGCACTCCCTCATTTTAAAAATGAAGGCTGCAGTATGGATTGCGTCTACTTTGTGTTGGACATACTCATACTATAATTCTTGTGAAGGCTCTGAATCACTGCCAGTTCAAATCTACAGCATCTGCCAGAGAGGCACCTCCCTTTGGTTGCTGGAGAGCCAACTGTGAGCATGAAGTCCTTGGGAGTTAAATATTTGCTATATACCAAAGATAATAAAAAGGCTTGTAAAATAAAAAAACCTGTAGTACAATACAATTCAGCTATTTCCTGTTCATTTGTTGTGGGCCTGAACTTGATAAATCTGCCCACACAATCTGCAGCAAGCAGAATATGAGCTCTGACCATTTGTAGAGCAACACTCATTATAGGTAGCTATTCTATGTAACTTTAATCTCTGTGGAAGCTAATACTGGTGATGGTGTCTCTGAACTAGATATGGCCTCTTTCTTCATGTATTTTGCAGATGATTGTTTGAATTGCACAGAACTCCCTCCCAGGCCCTTCTTAGAAGGGATGTTAATTGTGAAGGTATTTATCCATAAACGGTTTATTCATTAAAAATATGTACATGTGCACACACACTCACAGCGGGAGAAGTTCATCCCCTGCAGCAGTTATTGGGAAGAGCCATACATCTTGCATACCAGTTGCCTCCCAGAAGCACGTATCCGTGCAACATACTGGTGATCAGCATTGTGCCACCATCTGCACTGAGGTATGTTGGCCTTGCTTGTTCAAAACTAAAGAAATATCAGTCTATATGTAGCATAACACTGATGAATTGGGATCTTTCATGTTAAATATGAAGGTGAGACTATATTTCACCAAGTGTTTTCAGTGTTTGCTAGATATTTAGATAACCTCTAAAATCAGTGAGGGAAAAATCCTGCCCTTGGCTACACTGCTGAAGTCAGTGAGAATTGCAGCTGTGTTACACAGGGTACACTGAAATAAGACATTTTCCATGCTAAGGAGCTGTCTGGTCTCAGGTCAGTCTTCTCCACAACAGTGAGTCTTATGCTGGTGATATAAACGAGATTATCTGTTGGAGAGCAGACATACAGCTGGGAAAGAGATTATTTCTGCTTGCTTCCTGATCAGCCCCGTTCATCAGCTCAGTGTTGTTTTAGCAAGCTGAGAAACGCAGTGTAGCCAACATCCCTTGTCCCAGTCATTCCCATTATGAACCCATCTGGTGCTGGAGTGGGCAGATGGGTGACCCCAGTTGCCTGTGCTCCATATGGGGTCCCCAGAAAGCATCAAGATAGTTAAGAGAGGCTACATACCTTCTCTGCCCCACAGTCTCTCCCACTCATGACTTATGCTTTGTGCATTTTGGGGGAACTATGGGTCACTCTCTACCTGAACACAGTTCTTACAATAATTCATTGTATATATATTCATATATATAATTTTTTTAATATATATATGCATGCATGCTGCCTAGAACTTCCAGATGTTTGCTTTTTTGTGCTTTTTATCTAACATTTAACTTCTCAAGAGCCTTTTAGATGTTGGGGGTTTTTAGATGACAGGATTATATTCTGTCAAAAAGAGAAAGATAATGTTATTCTGCTTCTAAAGATACTTAACCTGTATACTCAGACTTTTATCCCTAATTTAGTTTGAAATCTGCACGTGCCATTTCCATAATTCCAGTGGTGGGGTTTTTTTAAAAAACAATGTGGGCCAAGCACCTGAATTCTGTGAACTGATTTGGATTAAAATGCACACTTTCCAGTATGACTTGTGGTGAGTACCTTCTGGATCAACAGCAAGTCAATGTAAGGTGCAAACTGTAAAGGAGAAACGTTCCTCCTGAAAATGCATAGGATGCACAGATTGGAGAGTAAACACTTTTTGTGGTGGCAATAGCATGGTGGAGAGAAATGCAGGGCAGGTGAGGGAAGGAGCTGTATGCAATTGACCATATTTATGCAAACTAATATCACCAGCACTTGGGAATGGAGGGGTTGCATCTAGTCACACCGCTGCACATCAGACATTACACAAAGTAACCTCTTGTGGTCATTTCTCAAAGTTGCACTTGCTTTCAGTGAGAGAAAAGGAACCAGATTCTTAAAATCAGTGCAGACATCTGATGTCCTTCAAAAATTAATTGAAGACAGTTGGGTTTTTTTTCCTTTTAAAGATAGGCTTGTGAGATCGTGAAATTGGATTATGAAGAAAATCTCAAATAGCATATCATGAGAGTTAAGTACCTTCCTGCCCCAGCAAAGCACAGTGCCCATCTCTGTTGCTATAAAGTCATAGAAAATAATTCTTGACAGGAGTTTGACAGGTCATCTAAATGGTCTCTCTGCCAAGGCAGATGCGTGAGGCCTAAATCATTCCTAACACTCTGCCGATTTGTGTTTCATGAGACTCACATACAACACCGTGGTTAGTCATCTTACCACAACGCTTTCTTTTTCTGCAGCAGTATGACATGCTCAGTACCGATAACCTTCTCACTGCTTAATTTTACTGGTTAAAACAGCTGTCCTTTATTAGGCTGAAAGGAACATATTGATCTACACTTGAGCAGCTGAGAAATACTTTCTTTTATTTTCTCGATGATGCCCTGAGTACTCAAAGGGGTGCTTAAATACAGAGTTGCGATTCATCTGGAAGTACCTGCAAAATTCTGTGCTGCACAGAAACATCTGCAGGTCATGAAAAGGATACTTTGAACTTAAACCTTATAGGTTCCTTAATTACTACAGCTGCCACGGAACTACAGGTGTCAAAGCAGCATAACTCTGGCACCATCCTAAATGTCAGGGATGGCCAGGTACTTAAATTTCACTAGACAGTTGACTAAGGAGCTGATCATGTTCTTCCTCCCAAGGTGGTATTTCCAGCTGGAGGTCTGACTTTCCCTCACTGCTGGCCAATGACATTTTCTGTGTAGGACTCATGCTTTCATCTTGCCAAGTCCCTCTGAAGCAGGTGTTCGTGGAGCAAGTACAGTAGTACATTGCAACGACCCAGCTGACCCAGGAACTCAAAATTCCCAGTTTGCCACTACCATTAGCTGCAAAGTCTCTTTTTTTGTTGTTGGTCGTTTTTCCCATGCAGCTAGCACTGGGTCCACATTTCACAGGGTTGGGCACAGGTCTTCTATGCTGCCAGAGGGCAGAGAGGGCATGCTCACACACTGCAGAGTCTCATTGGCTTGGGATCAACTACTGTTTCAATGCAAATGACTTTTAGGTTACAAATGCTCCTATTTTTGAGCAGTAATCAAATAACTATGCATATTTAGCTTCATGAAGACACATCTGACTTTTAAAATTCCAAGCACTGGAAATGCAGATACTTTCCCATTGTTAGTGTTTAGGATTTGCAGCTTTGAAAAATGGCTCAGATTTTGTCTATTAAGGTTGGCAAAGGACGGAGGAGGATTTGGGAAAAGAGGACAGAAATTCACCACATTTGCATGGTTGGTTTTATCCCAAACCAAAGTTATTTTGCTACATTATAAACACATGAGCACTTTGTAACGGCTATACTGGCAGACATTTAATTAAGGTAGCGTTATTGCTAAGGATTTTAATACAGAGAAAATTGTCTGTTCTACCTTTGTTGCTGTTTTATTTCAGCTAAAACATATTTATTAAGTAAATAAAAAAACCCCAAGTCTTACTTTTGGCATCCTATGCCACAACAAGTCTTTTAATTTGTGCTGCATTTCTGTACCTAGTAAAGAATAATAACCAGCATCTTCCTGGTAGATTTTGTTGCTCACAACCACACAAACACTTCTGCCAGAGCAAATGTTTCACTAAACTGGGTTTTCGTGTGTTGGGTGTGGTGTTTGAGAGGAAACAGATACTGCAGAGGTGATTAATGTAATGTTGGTTTCCTCTTAAAGTACATCTTGAACCCACTGATTCAAGTGTCAGCTCCTTTGCTACTTTTTGATACACTGATACATTAATTACGCTGTTCCTGTGAAATGTATTAGAGACAAAACACCCTACTGCCAAGACATTGTAATTATTGAGGTCATATCAGCATTCCCAATATTACTGTCACTAGCGTATGGTACTGTTTATAAAGCAGAGAAGTGAAATTTACCTTATGTATGCAATGACAACATTTCAAGCTACCTTGAGATGAGGGAAAATAGCATTTTCCATCAGAAAATATTTTGTAAGTACCTCTAAAACACAGACTTTCCTGGAAAGCCCAAGGGTTATGCCAATCCTAAACTCAGTATGTATGTTAGACCAAATTTTTAGTGGCTGCAAATCACATCCCTCCACTGAAACCAAAGCTGCCATAAAGACTGACATCACCACACAATGTTTCCACCACCTGAAGCTCAAACTGAGATCCTAAGCCCCAGATCCTGAATTTGACTTTTGAGAGCATTCTACTGAACAGAGCAAGAAAATATCATTAGTGAAGAAAGAAAACAACCACTATAATGGCAAAGCATTTCCATTTTGTACATCTACATAAACATAATAGACTGTGAAACAACTTTGCACTTACATGTTGTAAATATGTACATTATTAAAACCAACAGGTTCACTATTAAACTATATTATGTACACTTCTTTCACAATCAGCTCATTTGCATCTTTAGAAACTAGGAATGCCTTCTGGAGCACTCCTGGGAAGTGCAGTGTGCCCCAAAGCTATTCAGAAATACAGCATTCATAGCAGAGCGACTTTATTGTCTTTAATGACTAAATCCTGCACTTCCCATTGTTCACTGGTAAAAGTAGAAATAGCAATATGCGAAATACTGTTGTCTGAAAAAATAACTGCTTTCGTATTCCTTGAAGTCTGAAAAATAGGTATGTGGCTTGAACAAATACATGTGATCGTATTTTCTTGTAAATGTTCCACGGGATTAACCATGCGATGATCCATCGGTGGACAGTTAGTTCTAGTTTCCCAGCTCCTCTCTCCTGTACAGTGGCAGTGCCAGCAGCTCACTCCCCACTGGGGAGGAAGCTTTGGTGATGCACCGTGGCTGTGTGCATGTGCTGGTGGCACAAATGCAGCAAACCCCTTCCCTGCAAGGCATTCCCTCACGTATGGATAGTGGGAATTCAGTCCCCTCTCATAGTGCTGGGTTTATGTCTATCCCTCATGAACTCATTCCTGGAATGGACTTTTCCAGTGAGATGGTAATTCATGTAGGTAGACATGTGCAGCAGCCCTCCATTTAAAATTTACAAATGGGTAAAGCTTAGGATCTAGCTGTGTCACTGAAGAAAAAACTGAGCCTGGCTGAACACAATATTTAAAAATGGTTTCAAATTGCTAAGGATGAAATTGACTCCTGTTTTTGAGGTCTACATTGAACAGTATTGCCTAAGTCATTCCTGAACACCGAAGAGAGTTGTTCACCGCTCATCTAAGTCAACAGGGATTTGTCTGCTAATTTCAATAGAATCTGAAAGAGATTATCAAGTTTATGGCAGAAGTAGCTTATGATCTCTTCCTGTGGGACTCTCTAAAGTGCGTTTTACCTTGTGGGATACAGACTGTCCTGCAGTCCTTCCTCAACACAGCTGCAGGGTTAAGGCCTCTGTCTGTAACCTCCAAAGTTACCTCAAAAGAATTGATATTTAGCTGAAGCGCCTTATTTCAGTTTTTCTCTTCTCTTTTACTATCTGACAAGATCTGGATTTACAACTGTTCTAACCCATGATATTTTAAGTATCTTATGAAGTCCTAAGGAGAAAAATCATTATGGATGGAAGCTCAGCAAGCAAATGAAGGAAAGGAAGAAGTTTTACACCAACAGCAGAGGTTCCACATGAATGCAGCTGCAGTATATAGGATGGCATTTAGTCTCTCCCTATTCACCTGCCACATAGGGCAGTTTTTACAAGTCCCAGGTCAGGGCTGATATTTAGACATTTGAGATGAGCAAGTGTCACCACTGGCACCTGTCTCCTCCTCTGATCATGTCTTCTTGCTTGGGTTGGGGTTGAAGCATCAGATGCAAGTGCATTAGCAGGCAAAACAAAGGGGGACTGATAACTTTCCAACTTCAGAGACTGTGATGAATATTTTGAAGTTGCTAGCATTTGAAATATCCCATGCACTTCTCAGCCAAAGGCATTGGAGTGGGAATCTGTAGGACAGTTTTTCAGAGAGATGCAAGAAGGAATGACACTACATTCATTAGACATTTTATGCATAAAACTCCATAGGAGTCACAGCCCTGCAAAACTTCCTTGGCACTGCCCTTGCTCTTGCAGATTCTTTACAATTAGCTTCATGTGGGAAATTAATCTATTTCTTTTGTGATTTGCAGAAATTTTTCAGTGACAGTACTGTAACTTCTAACTGCAAATCAGCTTCTCCCTGACCTGATTTCTGCCTCAGTAATTACATAGAGACTCTAATGATGCTTTGAAAGTGTGATAAAAGGTGCTTATTACTTACAAAACTGTACATTCATCATGTTTTCTTGATGACAGGCTCACACATGAAATCGTCACCTTCAACAATTTGAGACTTAGAACAGCAACTAGATTCTAAAAACAGCTGCTTGCTGTGCTAGGACATTAGTTTCTCATTTCTTACCTGGGATCCTTCACTGGCATGATCATAATTTAATAACAGAGACAAGCATTCATCTAGCATTCATCTCAGAATGGCTATTAAAGAAAATCATAATTTCCAAGCAAATTTCACAGCTTATTCAGAGTGAAAGAATTGTGCCTTAATGATGAGTTTCTGGGCAGAGTAATAGGGTGACAATTTTTCCTATAAATAAATATTCTCAACCTACCAGTAATGTTAAAAAAACCCTGGTTTGAGATGCCTTCAGGACTTGTGTGATGCAGCCTGAAGAACTGATCTGTTTCTCTGAGGGTGTTTGAGATCTTGGTATGCAATGACTATTACACCTTCATTTGCTTTATGCACCTGTTAATGGGATGATAATATTTTGGGGTATACTTTGGGGATGGTAATATTTTGGGGCATTCTTTGGAGATCATCAAGATTTGAATATTTTGGAATGACTCTTCTGTTCATTTGTTTGATTTGTCTTGCAATGTGCAAAATCTTCTAAGCAGTCATCGAGCTCATTAAAAGGGGAGGAATAAAGGACTGCAAGCCGGTTACATCTTGTGAAAGGTGATAGTTCAAAATCTAGTGTTAAAGAAAAGTACTGAAAGCAAAAAGTGCTGAAAGTTTCCAATTGCCACATACTGGTTCTTTCTTTCCTATTTGTTATGGGCTACCTGGCACTGTTACCACTGTCGGATGGTCACTTCATATGGCCAGTATCAGGAGATGTGGAGATTACATAGCCTGGTGGGCAGGTCCACGTTCACTCCCTGTTGCAGCGCACAGGAAGAAATGCTGTTTCCAGGTCTGCGTTAGACTCCCTCTACGCCACTGCTGTCAGAGGCTGACGTGGTTTGAATATGATGTGTCCTTTCACCTGGTCTTGCCCTCTGACACAGTGGCTTGGATTTCCACACTCCCACCCTTCTCCCCACTTTGTTCAAAAGCAGAATGTGAAATGATGTGTTTGCAATGGCTGGTGCTTGGCTAAGCAGATGTCTCTCCAGATTTTAATGCAACAAGTTCAGAGTCCTCCACGTATCTTCCATTTAACTGTTCATTGTTGGAATCATGATGGTACAGGTAAACGGGGACCTCTGTGATTGACGTTGCAGTGTAGGAGGTAGATCGCGTGGAACAGTGTTCTCGGCGTCTTTGGCCCCACTGGGTTTTGTACTGTGTCCATTGCCTCTTCAAAGCTCCTTGTACCTGTTAAAGAAACACATAGTTAGGGTGAAGTATAATCTAAACCCCTATAATTGTAGACATTTTAAAATATGCTGCAGGAAATAGAAGGAAATTAAAAGAAAAAAGAGAAGAGAAGAGAGGAAGAAAAGAAAAGGAAAGAAAAGGAAAGGAAAGGAAAGGAAAGGAAAGGAAAGGAAAGGAAAGGAAAGGAAAGGAAAGGAAAGAGAAAAGAAAAGAGAAGGAAAGAAAAGAAGAAAAGAAAAGAAAAGAAGAAAAGAAAAGAAAAGAAGAAAAGAAAAGAAAAGAAAAGAAAAGAAAAGAAAAGAAAAGAAAAGAAAAGAAAAGAAAAGAAAAGAAAAGAAAAGAAAAGGAAAAAAAAGGAAAAAGAAAAAGCTCCAGGTCTAATTCCATCAGGTTCAGTCTACCTCTCTTCTCCTCTCTGCTCCCAGCTCCAGAAGCAGAAGCAGTTGCTCAGCTCTTGGCCTTAACTCCGTCCCTGCCTACCATATGGCAGCAATTACTGCTTGTGAAGAGTGGGTATAGATTAGCTGTTCCCATAAGAGATAAATGTGGAACAGATTACTGCACGGGAACACAGTAGCATGCTATGGTAGAAGAAGGAAGAGGAAGGAGGGATGGGATTAAAACCCTTCTAATGCTGCAGCTGGATCCTTGCCCCTAGAATGGCTAATGCATTGTGATCCCTGAAAAAACTTAACCTTGAGTAAAACTGGCCATGAATGGCAAAGTGTAAGTACATTTCAAGAACTTGCCAGGGCTAATTTTGTAGAGAGAAAGAGTTGGAGGATTAGTGCAGCTAAACAGAGATTTTGTTCTGGTAATTTAAGAGCAGGGTCTGCGCTGGCAAAAAATAACACTGGTCACAGCCCTCTGCGTAGCAGAGAATTTCAACCTTAGGACATTCATGTTCTAAGAATAAAATATTTTATTCAACATTTACATTAAGAGTGACGTTATATGTGGTGCTATGACTTAAGCTATTGAGTGCTGCCAGGGAATAAAAAGCCCTTCTCCAGCTGCACATTCAGGCGCGCTGGCACTCGCTATCTCCTTCCCAAAGGAAGCGTTGAGACATCAGCAGGGAGTGGGCAAACCCTGGCTCTGTTCCTTTAGATCAGCGATTCCAGCCAGCAAAATGTGAGAATAGGAGCAGTTTGCCATAATAATCTGCTGTAAATGACCACCCCTCCAGAGGAAGGCAGGTGCAGCTGAGGCACTGTGATGACAGGAGTGTCCCAGTGTTTCTGTGCTCCTGCTGAGGTGGACGCTGTATGTCATTTTTTGCTCAGGAAGTAGTCTGAAATCACTCTCTATGCTCTGTGCAGAACAGTGTCTTTGATTCATGTAGATGAATCTGAATGACTTTGATATTTCCCAAGTCTCCACAATTCTAATCACTCTATTAATATGAATATAGTAAAATGTTATCTACTCAGCACCCACAGCTGCCTGCAAGAAAGCTGTTTCATGTCACATAAGGACAAGGCTTCATAAGGAATTGCTGTGAATCTGAGATGCTTACTAAGTGTACAGTGGGACTATGCAGCATGCCAAGAATGGATATTTCAGTTGCTTTGGCTTTTTATTTTTAATCCAAGATGCAAGCCAAGGTATGAAGATTGATGCTATAAATCCTTACTCATGCAAGTAGTTGCACTGACTTTGGTATGACTACTTTCTTGAGTAAACAAAGATTTGCTGGACTAGTCCTTTAAAACTAACTGAAAACGATACCCATGCCCAGTTTCCAATACTAGCTCTTTTTTGCTATTGTTTAGCTCAAGACAAAGTAGTTAAGAGTTCTCTTCATTTGGAGAAATGTATTGTTATTCACCTTCTCCTCACACATAAAGAAAAGAAAACAAATGGCTGAGTGTAGGTTAATTAGATATCAAGCATGGAAAAGGCATATGGTTACAATGGAACTCTAATTACTGGGGCTGTGAGCAAAGCTTATTATGCCAGTACTGAGATTTAAGGTGAAATGGCTGCATGCAGGGATGTTTCAAATCACAAATTTTATCAGTGAGAAAGAATTGCTGTGTGAAAGAGTAATGTGGTTGTAGCACATGATACAGAAACATTACATGTGAGGTAAACCCTGTAAAGATTTTAGTCACTTTAAAATTACCTTTTGATGTTATAGCATGAATATTGTAGCTCAGTCACCCTAGAAGCTATAGGGAAGGACCGGAAGAAGAAATCTTCAGAAGTACTAAGTCAGTGACTTTCCCCAATATCACACTGGGGCAGCAGCTCCTGGAACCTAAGGCTGGACACAATGAGGATAACGCAAGCACAGCAGCTCTGCCCACCTGCAGCCATCTCTCCAGCACCACCACCACCGTCATTAGCACCTCTAGCCATTGCGCACCTCTGGCCTTCGCCTCTGCCCCTAAGTATTGAGTGTGTCTGCATTTCACAGCTGTTCATCCATTGAGATTAATCTCGGCATCCTCAGTGAAGGTGGCAAGAACATGCTGTTACAGCCTTCCTGTTCCTCTCCTAGCCCCTTGCCCCTTGCATAGACCCCAAGGCTTTGATGTCTCTTGCATGGGGAGAAGAGCTGCTGTGAAGGTGATGAGCTCCTGCTGAGCTCTCAAACTGCTCTCAGTTGAACTGGAGTCTGATGGGCCACCAGAGCAACCATAGGTCTGGAGATGATAACAGTTAACTGATGAGGGGAGAACAATGTCACTGAGTCTTATAAAGCCTGCCGTGAGGAGCTTATAGTTTTCTTCTCAGAAGGGAGTGACACTGCAATTGTATGTATGGTTGGGGACAGAACAGGCACACCTCTTCCAGTTCAGCCCATGATTAGAAGTGCCATTACTCAGGTTTAAAACGCTGCATGGAGCAGTGACGGCATGAGGTCAAAGCAGCTGTGTTTTTATTCTCCACTGAACTGCTGGCCTGTATAAGAATCCAGCCACAAACAGATAATGGACAGTACAAGCTGCTGCACTTGAGTAAAACAACATGTTCATCTAGATTTCTGCCATGATTCCAAGGATCTCAGATGATCATAATTCAGTGCCAACTAAAACTGTTCATGCATGGATTTTAAATGTGTAAGCAGCATTAGTGAAAATCACATGCACAGCCATAACGTATTAATGAACAAAGAGGCTCCTGGGGACCGAGAGGGGCAGGACGATGCCTGCCATGCTTTCCACTGTGATAGCAGATGAAAGAAAGTACAGTCTAAAGAAATGAAGAGC
This sequence comes from Haliaeetus albicilla, assembly GCF_947461875.1. Taxonomy (NCBI): domain Eukaryota; kingdom Metazoa; phylum Chordata; class Aves; order Accipitriformes; family Accipitridae; genus Haliaeetus; species Haliaeetus albicilla. The sequence goes on along the minus strand of NC_091484.1, from coordinate 54,277,064 downwards.
CTGAGTTTATTTACTCTGCTCTTCAGGACTTTAAAGACTTTTCTGTTCTCTATTAGCCATTCATGCCTCTTTGGCACACAAGATACATGGCTGGTTTTTTTTCAAAGAGACTTTCCATTTTGTTGGCCAGCCTTGCAGTCTAGAAGCAATCTCAGGCCTGGAAACATGGTCTGGTGAGCAGACTATTGCAGAGACCTTGTATCATCTGTACAACACTGTTGTTGTTGGACAGAGAAACTACAGTGCTGCTGGACACAGATTTTATATGAAAATGCACAAGAAGATCTGTCATTTTAAAAGTCCAAAACAAATCCATTGTTTATGTGTTCTCCCACATGAATGCAGGCATTGGTACAGCTTCTTATTACTATTTTTACATTTCTTTCTGTAGATGGGGTCGTGGTACTAAGTCAGGTTGGTGAGGTAGTAGGCAATGAATGCAATATAAAACACTGTCAGGTGGTACTGAGTTTAGCATTGTTTGTCCTGGCTAAACTTCATGTATTTCAGCCTTGAAGTTAAATATTCCAGTAGGAAAAAGTAAATCCCAGAATATCCAGGCTCCTGTGGTACTAAAATTACTCTCCTTGCCCCACATTGAATTTTCTCATGAGAAATAATTTTGAGCTCTATGGCAGCAGATGTATACAGCAGCTTGGAAACAATCTCCTACCATGCCTGAAGACCAGACTGTGGCTTTGGTCTATGTCCTGCTGCACACAGCAGGACTGGGGGAAGTTATCTCAGCTTAGTTCTCTTGGGCAGACAAACTCAGACCAGTGCTCCCTTTGGAAGGACTTAATACCATCTTAGCATTAGTCTGCTGCTGCTCCTCTGTAGGTTTTGTGCTTTATATATTTACACCTTGTGTAACTGCAGAAATAGATGGGACTTGGAGGAAAGGGGTCATAATCCTTTCATCCTCTTTTCTGGCAAAGCCCAGCCCAGCCCAGCTACTCTAGTACCTAAACTTGCTTGGTGTTTATTGGAATGTGCTAATGCAAGTAGCACCAAACTGTCTTGAGTCTGTATTAGAGAGGTGTCATCTTTGACTCCCTGCCCACCTTAAAGGGAAATTCTAAAAAAAAAGCTTCCCTTATTGTCTAGTAAACAAAATTTCCTAGAAGAAAATAACAAGAGGGTTTCTCAGCATCCCTGCCATTGACCATGTTAGACAGTCTGCAAGACTGAAGCAGATACAACAATTCTGAAAATGGGTCTAATGGTGAAAAATACCCAAGCACCAACAAAAATCACTCTCAACATGTTTAGGAAACCTGAATCCCCCCAGCTGTTTGTTCTTACTGCCTGACACTGCTGAACATTTCTGATCAGCCACTCCACCAAGGAGTCATTAATCCTACCTGCAGTCTAGACATACCCAAAGGTAGTTAAGCCATCCACGTGATTACTTATGGGAGCAATAGAGTACAAAACTGGAAGCCATATTTCAATATCAGATTCATTTTTATCTCCTTTTGGGCATCATCCTTTCCAGATGTGTCCCCTCAGTAATGACTTGCTGACAACTCAAGTATCAAAAGTGGATATCCACATAAGAGCCTTTCACAACTAAGAGGTCTTTTTACTGTGGGCTGCCAGATGTGTCAAAAGACTTTCAGAGGTGAATAGAGGTTTGGTGACTTTTGCTGTTATTCAGGATTTGGATCTAGACCATGCATCTTCAGTCCATGTAAGGAATGACTGGCTGCTATTGCCACTTCCTAACAGCAGCTCAGTCAATGCAGAAGACCACAAAGTGCAGCGTGTCTCTGAGGTTGGACGTCTGAATATCATGTATGAATATGGTGCATTTTCTTAATCCAAATATATTTATTCTGAATTCTAAATGAAATGTAATACAATACTTAATGAACAAAAGAGCTGTGTATTTATTTTAGACTCATTTTCATTCCTGGAATGTGGCTTTTAGTTTTCTGCCTTGCACACTATACGCTTGTTCATATGACAGGTAAACTCATTCATACCCTGCAATCTAATTTTGAATTAAATGATATATATGGTCTGTCATGATGTTGGCAAGCAGATGCTCCAGTTATATTCATTATGGTGTAACTTGAAAACTGTATTCCTGGAAGTGTAAAGGTGGGTATGCTTTTCTGACACTGTGGCATTGCCAAAAGCACTTTGGAATTAGAGCTATCTGATGAAACATATCTGAGAAACAAACAGCCTTTAAGATACTTTATGTTTTCAGTCCATTTTCTTGCTGCCTTTCCTCATTTTTAGCATTGCTACAACTTTTAATCTAGGCACAAATCTGTATGTGCTCATTAGAGGTGGAGAATTACAGAATAATCAACCTTTGACACTAAAGCTATAAAACGTTAAGCAAATTTGTTCTGCAAAATCTAATCTGAAAAAAAATGGAAGGTGATGTTCAGGAGAATGAAGAAGGAAGAAGGCAATGTTCGAGACCAGGATTCTGGGGTAACACATTGTTTGGAGGCAAGTGAGGACACACTGGAGCACTGCCTGTACATGGCTATACAGTCATTCCTATGGGGAGAGAATGTTTCAAAACCAGCCTGCTTCTTATGGAGCATTGTGGTCCTCCCCACTATTCTGGGGCAGGAAGGGAAGTAGAGCATTTTTCTCCTTTACTTAGACCTCTGTCTCAAAATTGCAGATGGTAAGGGGAGAGTTGCATGCCTGTACCTCATTTGGTGCCATCTGCTTTGTAATGGTAACACTCCTGATGAATCTGCTCAGAGATATTCAAGTCACGCTTTGCACAGAGCTTTCAAAAATGCACACTGCTGCTTGTATATAGAAAGTAAAAAGTGACTTTGTTTGGTTTCAAAGTCTGTAGCGCAACATGGTTTATTTCTGCATTAATGAACAACACAGTGACTATTTTTCAAATTCTGTTCATTTGCTGTATTTCACATGCTTACCTCACCATTGAAGAAGCAGAATATAGTTGCCACAAGTAACCCCTAAGAGAAAAGAAAAGAAAAGAGTTTAGAGATCAGAATATATAATTTTTTTTGGCATTGTTTGGAAATTTGGGCTCGACAGATACAGGATAAAAACATTAGTTCACTTCCTCTGCATCACAGACATTTCACCTAACCTCCTCCTCTTTCACAGTTATGTTATTACACTGATTTTTGTCTTTTCAACATGTTTTGCCATCTTCTTCTATATTACTAGCATTTATAGATTATCTATTTTGGCTATGAAGTTATTTTTGTACAAGAGGCCCAGAGAAGGAACATTGAATGCTATGTAAGTAAGTTAGATAGATAGATATTTTGCTTACAGTGGAGTACCACACTACCACTGACTTTGCCGAAGAGATGGCAGAGCAATTGTGTCCTACATGCTGCCACTTATTTGTCAGAGTGCAGTTACCCAGTTGAAAGTGTCAACCAAGGAGAATCCAGCTGCCCCAGGAAGGCTTTAAATTGAACTGTATGTCAGGATAAGTGAACTCGTATGTGGGGCATCACGATGGATGGAGATTATGTGAAAAGAGGTATAAGTGGTCAAAAAAAGGAAAAAAAAACCTCATAAGAGGTGAATTAGAAGGTAAGGGGACAGAAGAAAAAACAAGAGAGATTGCAGATCATAGCTTGGTCCTAAATGGCATAAAATTAGTTTAATTATTGCCACAGTTGTTCAGATAATATTTCACTACTGCTACAAGATTAAAGAGGGTGAAGGCAGGAACATGAGGTGAGAAAGTGTGAAATTAATAAGAGAGAAAATTCACATACACAGACCCTGCTATTCAGAATCACGTAGTTACACTGGTCCATGTCCTAACCACAATCACTCTTATTAAAATAACATTACATAGCATCACTGGGAGCCACATGCCTTCATTTTAAATTATTTAAAGCAGTTGTTATAAACTAAACGTATGGCAGCTTGTGAAATTGAGGGGAAAACTGCAATACAATAGCTTGTGCTCCCAAGGGCTGCTTTGAAGAGCTTTACAGCTGTATTTTTTTTATAAACCCTCATTGAACAGATTACCAGTTAAATTGTAGCTAATGCTTTGTAAAATGTCTTGGACTCTCAAGTGTCTATTTTGGACCAGAAATGTAGGATAAGCAATAACTGTGTTAACAAAATGCTTATACATTAGAAATACACAGGCTGGTTTGAAGAGGGGCTGACCACCTGAATTTTGGCAATTGTTTTACTCCAGGAAATTTTCTCTAATGCAGAATTTGTAATTTGACACGACTTCAAATATGAACACAGAAAAGCATGTGCAAGGAGGTAGACATAGTGAGAAAAAGAAAGTTTCTTTTCATGTTTTGGATAAACAGTGAGTATTCTCAAAAAACTCAAATCCCAGTGTACAATATGCAATGCACAGTAGTTTGTCCATATGTTCTGGTCTGAGAAACACCACAAAGTCAACCAAAACCTTATGTCTCTAAAGCAGGACTTTGACAGACCACTGATTCCTAAATCAAAAATTTATGCAAGGGGAGCAAATGTGTCACTTCCTGGTGGCCTATATTGATTTTCTCCTGCGTTGTGTGCACTACATTAATTTGCACAGTCTTGCAAAACATCTGCTGTTGAACTGCGTTGCACATGGTTGCAGCAGGGGTCTTGCTATTTTGCTAAAGTGTGTTTTTATTAACAGCAGTCAGCCACGATGGCAAATGAGATGGATCTTGATCTCCTCTGGAAGTGGGGACGCTCAATGCACAGTCCACATGAGGCATGGCAGACACAAAAGACAGCAGGAGGAGAGAAAGAAGCAGAGAAATTTTTCTAAGTCTCTTTCCCCTGTTTAGGGCAAATTTGGGAACTGCAGTTCACTGCAGGCAAAAATTGAACCTGAACTATTGAACTGAAGCCATTTTCCATTTCTGTTCCTGTATGGTATTTTAAGTCCTCTGTTATATCCTGCAATTGCTCTACTTTTCTTCTTTTGGAGAGTGTGGTTCCCTTAACTAGTGTTTTCTCCAGACAACTTCTGACAGAAAAGCTAAAGAGAAAGCTGTGGTGATGCCTTATAGCTCTTTCAGTTGCTCTTCTGGTCTGGAGTGAGCTGAGAGCAGATCTGGTTCCTTGTTATTTTGAGACCATGCATGTTGTACATCTTCTGGCTGAAGAAATTATTTTCTCTAGTTTGTCCCATATATGTCTCATTGCTCTTCTTCCACCAGCAACAGCCCTCTGAGCTTTGCCATCTGTGTTTCTATTTCTATTTATTTCTATTTCTGTTTCTGTTTCTATTTCTCTTCCTATTTCTTTCTTTTTCTCTTTCTTCCATTTTATACATAAAATTTTGCCCATAGTTCAGAGGACTATTGTTATCTCCAGCTGTAAAGCTAAACAGATATCTGCAGCAGACACTAGCTTTGTCTCTTGAGAGCCAGGAGGGCTTGGGATGATGATAAATCTACAGTGGATTTATTAAAACATGTGACAGACTGGATGTAGGTTAATTATTTCATGTAAGGCCCACAGGTTATTTCTCATATCTCTTTGACATGCATCTTCCATATTCTCTCTAACTGCTGCTGGTCTTCGCTCAGGGTGCAGTTCTTGTTGAGGATGAGATCTCTAGGTCAATTTTATCTCTCCGCCACTCCGTGGAGTTGTTAAACTGACCTGTGATATGTCATCTGCTGCCAGCAGGGTAACGTTGGCTGTTGTATTGAAGGCAGAGATAAATGGATTCTTCTGAAATTCTTTATTTCTCGAACCATGTGAAGACCAGATTAATGTGGCTTTTGGCCAAATCATGCCTTAGGGATTGGGCAGATTCAGCAGCTCTCAGACCTTCATGTACCTTACTGACACCATAGTGAATTTTTCCCTGTGTTTAAGTGCCTATAGTGGTCCAAGGACATTCTTTGCTTGACAGGTATTTAATTTGTATCTCACTCTCCTAGAAGACTTGAGTGTCTTGAAGAGAAGTTCCAGTAATTTGCTTAGGTTAAAAAGAAACAAACAAAAAATATCTATGCAGATACTGCAAATTTACATGGGTTTCTGATACCTCGGTTGCTTTTCTTCTAGCTTATGTCTCCATAAAACCAAGAAAGTATATAAAGATATGCTTATTCCTGTTATTCCTGAGCATGTCCACGGCCTTAGTTTCTGCCCTAATTACACACAGTGTGTTGCCATTTAGGCTTTAGTGGGATGATATATTCATTATTGATGGTAGACGATGATGGCACATGTAATTGTACAGATGGCCATAATATAAAAAAAATCAGTTTGTGATTCTCTGTGTGAGCTTTGGTCCATGTCCATTCAATTCTCACTCTGGATCTGAATGGACAGCAAAAAAAAAAAAAAAAAAAAGCATGGCCAAGTTTCTTCATACAGATACTTCTGATTCCCATCTCTCTCATTTCAGCAAAGATAAAAAGCTTTGAGAAAAACAATATCGTGTTCCTCATCATCTTCATTCACAGCACATTAATACGGTACCTCTGAGGTAAATGACTGCGTTATCAAGCGTTCATTTATGTTAAGTTAAAAAAAAAAAAGCAAAGCAAAGAATGTGTCTGTGCAGTTTCTGCTGCTACTGAGGTGGGGAGACTGTCATGAGAGGGCTGAAGATGGCAGCCTCCCTGCTGCAAAATGATGGAGACATCCCATCAGCCAAAGCTCACACTTTGCTTCTCCCACTCCCTGCTGGAGATTCATTACTGTCATTTTGTACATGAATTTTTCATACAAAAATAGCTCTTTATAATATCAAGCTTTCAAAAAACCATTTTCCCCAACTTTTATTGGCTCAGAATATTAGAAATTCTTGAAATTACTAATAATGCAAATAAAAAAAGAATAGGAAATAAAAAAACCCATTTATGTTGTCAAAAGCAGTCCTATGACCTTAACTTTGCACAGAAGGAGAAAATGTTTCTGTCTGGTTTGGCATCATTAATAGAAAAAAACTTTTTATTTGCCAATAAACCCCAAGTCTCTTATGCTGAATAGTGTTTTAATTTCTCATTAGAGGCAGACTTGCACATTTAGGGCCACAGTCAGCAAGGTATTGCGAAGAAGAGTAACTTTAAGTGCTTATGTATTGCTGTTGATTGGGGGGTTATTTCTCCACTGCACCGAGCAGACCTCCATGGCTAAGTCTTCTCTGGCATAGCAAGAGTGCCATGTTAGGCGCCGTGATAGCCTCTACAAACCCAGCTACAATGCACTGGAGAGAGAATTTGGTGAGAAGGCACAGCTGGTGGAAGGAGCTCGCAAGCAGGAGTGCGTTAATCACTGAGCTTGTTTGAGAGCATCTGGTGGAGGGGTCTATATGTGGGACTAACCGATGTATCATGGGGTTATTGCATTTTTCTACTCTTCCTTTTTTCTTGTGAGGCCTCTGCTGGACGAACGTCAGAGATCAGAAGCTGGGATAATGGTCTCTGGTAGCAGACCCTCTGACAGGAGCTCAGCACCCCGATCTCTTTGCAGCCTGGGACCCCTCAAAAGATGCTCAGAGGTTCCCAGGGTGGGGGGAGCAGCAGCAGCAGCCCCAGGGCCAGCAGAGGTGCAGATGGCCCCACCAGGGTGTGAGGCACAAGCCACATCTCTCCTGCCCTCCCTTGGCACGGAGACCTGAATGCAGGTACTTGCAGGACACAGGGCTGTCGCTGCTCCACTCCTTGGCAGTAGGCGCCCTCCTTGCCCAGGTGTACCAGTTCATCTTTGCTGGGCAGCACGGTGGGAGTTTTCAGGCTTTTAAGGGAGAGGTGTGTTTTCATGCCAGAAGTGTGCAAGGAGCCAGCGCGTCCTGTACTGTAATGCTTTACACTCTGAGGAAGTCTGCATCTTTCATGTACTCTCAACATCATCTAACAGGCTTTTGGAAGTGAGGTCCTCTAGGGAAAATCTGCAACTCACTGGCTCTTCTGGAGTGCAAACGTCTGCTTTCTGGTGCCTACTTTAGGAGCTCTGTTTAATAAGCTAACTGCGTGTTCAGCAATGCACCTACAGCATCCCACTCTGTGCATAAGTTATTCCACTTAAGGGTTGAAATATCTTTCTTTTGCCTGGTGCAGTCTTCATTTCAGCACAGTCTGGAGACTGAAGGGCTGATATTGGTGATGGTGAGGGGTGATATTAATCTCTAGTTTTACAGTATCCATGGGATGCTGGCTGGCAAAGTACATGCATTCATATTTGCAGCACAAAAGCCAGTTGATACAGGGTAGGTAGATATACAGTGTTTGGGAATTGCTCATATAGTCATATTTGAAAAAAACCCACTTCTGCTTAAAATGGTGAGCATTGATGATAGTATTGCAAAAAAACCAGGACAATTTGAAACCAGACTGGCTTCTGTTATTCAAAAGTAACTTCAGTAGAGGAAACCTAGCATGTAACCTTTCGACATGTTGTTTATCAGCTGGGAAAACCATTCTCTGAAAAAAATACCATGACACAGTTTCTTGTGGGAACAAACCCTTTCTCATTCATCATTTTCAATCCTCTGATTTTTACAATAGACTGCAGTGCTTGTTTGCACCATTTCTGTGTACATGGACAATGTAACTAATACATGAAACCATCGTGCTCACTTAAAGCAGTGTGCTGTTGAAAATCTGTCTCTCTTTTGTTCTAGAAAAGCCATAAAAAATTAATCACTTAACCAGTGCAGAAATGGAGAATGTATTGTATTTTCCACCAGAAAAAAATCATAATTGCACCCACAATGCCTGCTTGTATATGATTGACATGCCACGGGATGCAAAAAGTAATAGGCTGCTGCTAGTTTATGGAGAGGCAGGCTGCGCTGTGGTTTATGAGAGCGCAATAGCTAGCAGGGAAATATAGCCATTACACATGCTAATACAATATCTGCTAATTACATAATCAGTCTTAGAAGAAAATGAGCAACAGAGGAGTGGTTATATAGCTGGCTATCTTAAATATGCATACAAGAAATGTTTAGGAAAGGATTAAGAAAGTTTATTTTAGAATACAATTAAAAATCCACTCTAAGTAGAAAAGGGAGCATCACAGTCAGCTGCAGTTAGCCAAGACAACTGCACAGCCCTCCCAAAAAGCCAAATTTTACATGCTGGTGGGAAGCACATTGAGGTTACATTGCAGAGGTGTCAAGAGCTCTCCTGTGAGGTCTGCATTGCTGCCCTGGCTCGGGGATAGCCCTGGGTGGGCTGCCACCCCTCAGCATGCCCAGTGGCCTCTCCGGGCACAGCGGCAGTGGGGCAGGGGCAGCCCCCACCATGTGCCCACACCGGTGTCCTCAGCACTGTCCCCACTGCTGAAATGGAACAAAATGTATTGGCAGGGGGGGATCGGGGTCAACAAGCCACGGAGAGACACCTATTCCCGATGACTGAGACAAGGGCAGAAGGAACCCATTGGAGATGAAACTTCACCTCCTTGGATCTGTCCCTCACCTACTCCCATCCATTGGTACAACAGTTTCACGATACTTTGGTTTTGTTTCTGGTTCCATTTTAACATTGGTTTGGTGACTTTCTATTGCATAATAATCATAATTAGGATTGTTAATTAAGATTACTAACATTCTTTTTGTAATTCTCCGACAACCTCACAGGATTTGAAAGATGTTTTAAGAGTAAAATGATAATTATAACACTCTATCTTATCCTAACTTGGTAAAACTGTAAGCAACTTGTCACCAGAAAACTTATTTGGAGATATTCCTTTATAGCCCTTGAGACCAAAGAAGTGGCAATACAAGTAACAATAGAATAAGCAGACTCACATTTCTTTTAAGCAGAACTGTAATATAAGATGGCATACACTGCAAAAATAGACTTATAACTTCAGTTATTCTATGCATGCAATAGCATGCACACCCACAGTTTTGAAGGGATAAGGGTGATAAGCAGAAAATATAATCTAAGATGACAGGATGCATAGATTTTGGTAGCATTATTTATAATTTCATTTAAGGAAAAAGCACCACTGATTTTTTTTTAAACTGTTTTCTTACTACAACATTAAAATAATTTCTGCATTTAGCTTCTGAAGGAAAGGAAACAAGAAGCGGGTCACTGTATTCACTCATGTTGACCACTATTCACAAACACATTAGAAATCTGCCTTTCTTAGTCAATATAGGACTGGATATATTGTAGTCAGTAAACCAGATCACCAAGCATTTAAAGTCAGTTAGATTTGTTTTGTTTTGTTTTTAAAAGAAAACAAACCAGACTTACTGAATGATGCTGTATTTCCAAAGCATTTATGAAATAAAAATGTCAGTCTTATATTTTAATTTAAACTGCCTAATAATGGAATATTAACTCCTAAATGAAGCTTCATTGTCTCAGTCGTTTATTCTGTGTGTTGGCATTCCCTCTGTACAACAGTTTGCATACACAGCTAATTTTAATATTAACCTCACAGCACCAGTTTCAGTCAATTTGAGCACTTCAACAGAAATCGTGTTGGAACATAAAAGCCCTCTGTGATCTCAGTTTTCTCTCCTTAGTTTAGAAATAGTGCCATCTGATCATTTTTGCTGCATTTTTCATAGTCTTCCCTATCGTGTGGTTGTTATTTATGTAGCTGTGCAACTCATGCAAAGGCAGATAATCCAATAATGTGAAAGCGGTTAGAAAAGAACTGCAAAACCACAGTCCTGCTTAGTTTCAGGGCAAGACAACCGGCAACAGCATCTTTGGCTAAATTAACTTAACAGCAAGCACCTCACCTAAGCTGAAGTTGCTACTATATAACATACCTGGTAATGCATTAATATATGCATGATGTAATCATATATTTCTCCAGCAAGTCGGTTTTCTGGTCTCCAGGGAATAATAACAAACTGAATTCCTAGTAAGGGCACCAGGATTAAAGTGGCTCTGACAGCTTTCATATACATGTTGGACTCAGCACGATGGGTATCTCTTAGTTTTGTCACCAAAACTCGGACAATGTTAAGCAAAAAGAAAAAATTTACCTGCAAAAGCAAAGCCATTATAGGTGAAAGCACTCAAATTAAACTGACATTCAAAATAAAAATACAGAGCACATAAATGGCAGTAAACTGTAGTTTTCTAGCTTCATCATAGCTCATAATGGGCAGCTGCTTGGGAGTTAGGCCTTAGAAAGTACCTTGAATGTCTTCAGAAAAGAGATGTGAAGCTGCTTTACACGCTTCCCTTAGGAAGCCTTAATGGATGTTTCAGGCAGGCAGGGAACAGTTCTAGGAAACACTGGCTGTTTTGACAGTGATATGGGCAAATTCAGGATTTCCAGGGAACAATTAATCTCATTTTTATGTCTAAAGTTTAAACGGGATGGACAAATTGTCCCCAAGGAGTAACCATGTCTCTATTCTGAGGCTGAAAGTCACCTAGGTATCTTGCGTCAGTCCGCACTGAAGATGTCTGCAGCCAGGTGAGACAAACCCCAGTGTGTCCCTGGGCATGTGGGACCTACGGGGGCACACAATTTCTCTGAGGAATGTGCTCCATCTTACATGGGCCACTACTTCAGGCTTGTGTATGAGCAGGGGGGCAAGGCTGCTCTTGAGAAGAACCTAGGCTGCCCCTTGCCTCCACCAGACTGCGTGGACCCCGTGGTACACTACCCACAGGTAAAAGTTAACACTTGCTGGCTCAGGGCAGAAATGCCAGAGGCTTCAGAAAGTTTTGCCCCTGACCCTTATGGTCGGCGATGCCAAGTAGCTCAGCATCTCATCTCCTCAGTCATTTCTAGAACCCTGATTCCAGCTGTGGGTGCTCAGCGTACGGAAACCTGCTCTTGACCCTGGCTTCACAGAGAGCCCCTTGCGGGCTGTGCTGAGAGCCCGCGGAGGAGCAGGAAGGGCAAACCCAGGCTGATAATGAGCCCAGCGGGTACCCTGCGGACACCCTAGGTATCACAGACCTTCTCCCTCTCCAGTGTGCCCAGATCACTCTTTTCCACTCTGTTACAGTAATATGAGGCACCTACATTTCGGAACATCAATAGGCTTTTTTTCAGATGATTTTTTAAAAGAAGTATGTAAGTTGCAAAACTTACATAGATATTTTAATACCCTGAATTCCATAGATACATAAGAAATTTCAGTTGAATCTTTCAGAACAATAAAACATGAGTCAATAGGCTTTGGTAAAGCATTTCATCACTTCTTAACTAGTGAGAGACCTTTCAACTGTTTTACATTTGTGCTCTACTGGAAAAAAGGAATAATAAATGACTTCTGAGGTCCCATTCAGCATTAAATCTAAACCTTATTCTCCATCCTACTCTGACTTCACTCACTCTGCTTAACCTTCACTTTTAGAATTTCTGGAAGTAACTGTGAAAAGCAGAAAAAAGACTTTAGAAAGGTAAAAATCCCAGCTCTTCTGAGCCAGTCTGTCACTATGGGATTTTTGCATCAAATCATGCAGGACATTCTGTAGACATTGATATCGTCACAAGAAAAATAAGACTAGAAATGGCATAAGCACAAACCAGAAATTATAATACCTTACTTCGAAAACAGTTAAAGATTGCTCTTTTTACATAAAAACCAGTCCCTCCTTTTTTCTTTGTGGCTAAGATGTACAGATCTGGAGCATGGTGATAAAAATAAAGGCTGAATGGCCTCTTCTAGAAGCTAGCTGGCATTACAACAGCAGAAGCAATTAAGATTGAACCAGTAAACCCACAATAGATGTGATTTTATGGGAACAGCAGACTATCTATATGGCAGGGAGGAATGGGCTTCTTCACATTGCTGATGTGCAAGACTGCTTCTCAAGAAAGTGTAGAAAGATTTTCAGGTTTTTCAGCTATTAGATGGAAAGTTGTTTCTTTATTCAAAGGTGTTCCCGGTATTCACTGCCCTACTGTTTGATCTCTGAGGTAATTACTGCAGGTACGTCTTTGCAGAAGTTTGCAAGCAAGAGACAGCTCAAAAGCTGAAAGTCCATCTTGCGTGACACACTGAGGTGAGCTTGGGGCTTGGGTTGAATAAAACCCTTACTGCACCTTTCAGGAAGGTCAGGGTTACTGTGCCAAACAGCACCACTAGCATACAAGACGCTATATGTATACACATTGCCAAGCTGCACTTTGAATCTTGTCCTACTCAGACAGCCCAGTCCCGTCCCTTCCCTGGACTAGTTTAGCTCCCTACCTTTGGACCACACCAGTTCAATGACAAGTAAGACTCATGCTGAGCGACCAGTCTGCACTCAGCTCACCCCAGCTAAAGCATAGCTAAATGCCTCATTGATGTCACATAAATGCAATACATTTGTCACAAATAAGTTACACTGGGAGAGAGTGACCGCCCTGATTTTCAAAAGCAGTTAGTGATTCTGTTTGCCTCAATCTGATTCTTCAATGGGAGGTCCCTTTAGAGGACTTGTTTTTGAAAAACATTGAGAACCTGTCCTTGTAACACTGAGTAGAGAAAGTCTCTAGCTACTTCTGAGTTTTGACCAAAACACTTAAAGTACAGAAACTTCTGTTCTGTACAGGTTAGCAGCATTTCTAAAATAATTATTAAACTGTTGATAGCAAATAATATTCTTACCAATAAAGCTGCCATTACAGGTCCGTGAACAATATAGAGCAAGTGCGTGTCAACACTCATCCAGCAGCTGGAGGGGAAATACACCATTAAAATTTATTATTAACTGAAATAAAATGTGTTACACAGTTAAATAATGCTAAGTTCCTTCAAAAACAGACATGCTACTCACTTGTCATTGAAGTATCTGGCTCTTGCAACAGCATGAATAGATGCTGGCACTAAAGGGAACCCTGAAATGATTAAAGTTATAGATCAGTCTTGGTATTTTTTTAGCTTGAATTTCATATGTCACACACACTAGTAAGTCTTGTCCACAAAACACATGCATGTGAAATCACAGCTTTCCGGAAAGAACGGCAATCCCATCGCACTCAGGGCCCTAGCATTACCTCAATGGTGAAATGCAAAAGGGAATAACATTCAAGGCAGGCCAAAAGGAGAAGCAAAGCCCATGGGCCATGCCTTCCTGCAGTGTCACAAAGCTGCTGCCAGGCTCCCCTGCGCTGCTGCATCTTGTGCAGGCAAGGGTGTGAGCAGGCAGTGTGGGAACGGTGCAGGGAGCATTCGGTTCGCAGCAGAGTATTACCTCGGGAAACCAGGGACACTTGTTAAAACCATGTAAATCACTGTTGAGCAAGAGAGAGGCACACTAACTCGCATGCCAGATTATGGAGCAATAAGCAACAGAGCAAGGAGTTGCTCTTTTGGAGCCTATGGCAAGAGAAAATGTTTGGAGCTAGGAGGGGTTTTTGGGGGATGGGAATTTGTGGTATCTTCTGCAGGTTCCCAGCCTCTGTGCAGCCAAGCCCATGCAGCTTTATCTCAGCAGGGAGTGAAGCTGTGGATACCATAAATCCACATCTCCTGACTTATCTGTGAAGCCTCAGGGGAGGCCACTGCTCTGACAGGGAGGTGATGGGAGCAAATTTGCACTGGGCCAAAGGCCTGAGAACATGCCATGCTTAACAAACTGGAAGCCTCAAATTCTTATTTCCAGCCGGACACTAAGAGTGACAATCTGGTCCACTCCTGTCATCTTCCTTCAGCTTGCTTGTATGTTGTGTCCCTCTCCAATAGGCTAGAAACCTGGAATCAGGGAGTCTGCACTATAATACTGACCCCAGTTTGTACAACCTTGCACATACAGACAGCTGGCCAGTGGGGAGATGATCTACTGCCTTGTCTGTCCTGTGCAGAGAGAGCTCTGTGGACACCTTTGGTGTTACTGCTGCCTGTTCCCTATAAACCATGGACGTTTCTTCTGAGCTTTGGATGTTCTATAATTATAAATAAAAATGTGTGAAAATGTCCTGCTGATACCATGATTAGTCACAGAAGGAAGAACGTGGCTCCTTGTTTCTTCAGGTGTTAGTGATTTCATAAACGCTTTTAGAAGAGACAGAGAATTAGCCAAATTCTGGGGAAGTCTTACCTCAGAGCACAGGCCAGCCAATGCTGGAGTGAGAATAAGGTCAAAAAAGTATGTAAATAGGACACTTTGATGTCTCCAAGTATCTTTAAGCAACAGCTACTTATTCTACTGCCAAATAAAGTTCTTACTGCAGTTTACCCTGGGAGGACAATGCAGCTATGGGAGAACAAACTAGATTGCCTTCTCCTTTATGTATTATTAGAAAATGATTACTTGGCTTCTGGCTGCAGAATGCCTTTTTTGGGTGATGATGAATGGTAGAACAACAAAAAGCTCAGAACAGAAAGAAAGGAGCTTCCAACCTTAGGGTGGGCTTATGAGATTGACAGCTTGAGAAAGTTTTTTTCATTTGGAAATGGAGCAAGTCTGAGCCAGTTTTGTTGACAGACAGATTGAAGTGCAATCTTTAAGAGGCCTTTCTGTAATAGCAAAAAATTCTTCATCTGAAAGCTCTGGCTTGGAGTATCATGAGTAGAGCATGCCACATGATGCCAAGGGACCTTTTTTCTTCTGCTAAATGCATTAACCTAGAATATTTGGCTCAACAAACTCACAAGCAAATCTTAAGAATGCAACGGAAAGTTTTCATTAGTCAGTTACAGGGCAAGAAGCTCATGACTGTCTACTGCTCAGATTTCCAGCTGCAGGCTGGATGGGCTCTTCTAGGGCTAGATGTTACTCTTCTCTTGTAAAGGGCCAAAAGGCAGAGAGTTAATGAGAAGTGGAGCACCAAGGTCTGTTGGGTCTTGGTGGCACAACATGTATCACTCCAGGTGTCCCATCGACATGTGGTGAGCAGTGAGTAGCGTAGAAAAGGTCTTACCCCAGCCATCCCAGGAAAAGGTATGACATATCCCCTTAGGTCATTCCAGGTCCTTTATGGCACAAACTGGCAATTACGCTTAATTTCATTTCCAGTAGAATTTGGAAAGCACTCTGTTTCAGCACTGTCCAAATAAATGATTCCCTTTTCACTTTTATGTGGATGAAGCTGCCTGAAGCAGCCATAGTGGACTGTAGCTGGGTGCACACATTTGATACTGTTTTCTTGCCCTGCATAAGGGTGATTTCCTGACCCAGTGAAACAATAACAAATGAGAAATGACATCCCCAGCAGCAGTTCCCAGAGAAGCTATCACCTGAAGGTATTAGCCTTGAAATATATCTGTCCATGTCAGATTCCATTCAATCATCTCAAACCTATTGTAGAAGTGCTCAGATATTTGCTCAGATTTTTATTTTTCTTATAAAGCTGTTTTACAAATGTCATTAGTGATTTTTCCAAATAAAACAATCTAGATCTTCTTGCACAGGGATTAGTTATAACAATGAATAATGAGTAACTTCATCTTGTGTTGTACATTTACCTCTACCTTAGAATTGTAATTCAGAGCACAATCTGCTTCGTTGCTCTGCATTACCCTTTGCAGAAATGTATCTCTCTCCATTGATTAACACAGCTGGATGTTTAAAGTTAGACTGTGTGACTACTGCTTCTGGAATCAATGGAATTACACTGATTTATGCAAACTTAAGGGGTGGCCAGGTAGTCCTAATTAGATCATTTTGTTATTAATGATTTTTACCTTAGTTAGAAGGTGCTAATGATTACTTTTTTTGTGGAAGTATTCATCTAGTTTCATTTAAAAGGCTGCAGACTTCATAGTCATGAGTTGTGTACATTTTTATTAACCTTTTCCTTCCCAAGATATCATCATCCTATTACCACAGCCACCACCCTGTTTATTTTTTGGGCAGTGCTACAGATACTAATGAGTATCTTATCAGATAACTTCACTGAATTATGTACCATGATGCTAGTGTCATTCTCAGCAGTATTACAGCTAGCTCATAAGCTTTCACTGCAGGCTAGCTGTCCCAGTTGCATTAAAGTGCATGGCCTAAATTGAACGTCACCTGAAAAAAATATGCTTATGACCATTTTCCTCTTGCATAACTGGATATGGAATGACACTATTTTGGGAAGGCTTATGCTGCAAGACATGAAAATGGAAAAAGCTCTATCTGAAAGGAAATGTTTAAAATGACTCTTCACATAGGGCTGCCGTTTCAAAAGCAGAGCCCTATCAGACTTTGTATATTCAAATATTCTGAACTATGAAAACTTTGTGATAGCACAGTGGCTTGCTCCAAGAGGGCTCAGCTATTTGGATTGACAAAGTCCAGAAACCCTGACTCAATTTAGGGTTCTTCAGGAAGTTTGTCTTCATTTAAGAGCTGATGATGTTTCACATACTGTTAATTCTAAGAGCACGACAGGTCCCTCTCAGAAAAGATGCCATTCTCATAAGAAAAAAGACTGCATGATGGCATTTTCTTAAAAAAAAAAAAAGATGAGTTCTTAGAGTTCTTATGTTCCTGGAAACTGTTAGCTGGCACTACAATCCCTATAAAATAGAAAATCGTGCTGATTTTCTAGGTATCTAATGTAGGTATCCAGAGAGCACTAAGTCTTATACCATAAGAGGAAAGTAAGTTACCATGCTCTGAGATGGAAATCCAAACAGGGGAATAACAACTTTCCACTTTGCTGTTACTGCCTATGTAGGACCTGATACTGGATGCCTAACTACTGGTAGAAGTCAGAGTTTTAAACTTCTTCAGAAGACTCAGAACTGGGACATTTTTCTCTGATCTAATTAATTCCTAATTTTTCTTCGTTTAAGCAGTAGGGCTATTTTTTATTTTCCTGCTGTAAATGAAATAAAGTTGAACAAGTAGAGCACCTCCAAAGAGGATGGAAGATATAGAGTAAATTCTAGCAGCTTCAGACTGGGATTGCAAGAGCTGAATACAAGTGAGCATCCCTAAATGCAATGGGATGATGGGAAAAGGTCCATCATTTGCTGCTTAGCTGCACTGAGGTTTCAAGATATGGGGACTGGTTTGCCAGAAACTGGAATGAGGCCAGAGATTCATGTTTCCCAAACTGGGAAAAAGCTCTTGATAATGATTTTTTGTCAACACTGATGTGGACTGGATTTACAATAGTGATTTAAATGTGAAAGAGACTGCACTCCACTGTAATATAATGGTTGTATTTATATGGCCTTTTCTTGGACCAGACAGTCCAAAGGATGAATATCTGCTGTTGCTACTAATTAAAAGGAAGGGCTCCCTTAGTGAAAAAAGAAGAGATCTGCATATTTGGAGATGAAGGACCAGACCTAGTCATGGTTCCTTGGGCAATATGCATGTGACTACTTACAGTTTGCATCCATAGTGCATAGGCTTGTAAATTCTGTCATAGAATATCATTAAGATTTGCTTATTGACACCTGTAGGTTTCTCTGAAATGCTTTGGAGATCATTGTTATTGGACAAATTCAGCCCTGACACCAGAGCCATTATCTACTCCTGTGTAGGTAGGTAAAACTGAGTCTTCTCCTTTAAAACAACATCTGCAAAAATATATCTGATACTGGATTCACTTCCAGAGACATTCTGGTTCCTCTTTCTACATACTGTGTTTTTTCACTTTGGGATACATAGACACTGATTTTTCTTCTTCTTCATTCCAGAAATAATATACTTTTACAAGTACTGTCACAGATTAATATTTTTGCATATAAAGTGACAAAAATAGACAACTTTTGTTCAGAAAAGAGATGCGTTTGGATAGAAATCTATTCCTTTCCCAAAGCTCTGCTTGACAAAACTTAAGCATTTCTTTCAGCAAATCCCAAGATGCAGCAAATAATGGATACTGATTCTTGTTGATTTTTGTAAGTCTCTAGGCCCATCTAAATAAATGCACTCAAATTTAGGACCCAAGAACTCAATCTTAAGCTATGATCTAGAGGTATAAATAAAAAAATTCAGGTGTATAAATGGTAGAAGAATTCAAACATCTGAAAGAATTGATCATTTTGCTACAAATTATAACATACATACCCCAGCCCAAGAGGTAATACCAGTGCAAACGCTGCTCTTCAGCAAACACTGCCACCACAATCAACGTGTGAAGATAAATGCCTTCGCAGAGCATCCAGAAGTAGTTGCAGCCCAACATGTACTGATGAAAGAATTGCAGCACTTTGCAGCTTACCTGTTAGACAAATGGGATAATGTCACACACTTGACCAGCATTTTACATTTAAGCAGGTGAAGACAAATGTTACTGATAGGCTATAAGAAAGCAAAGTGGAACAAAAATCCCCAGCTCTTGCTGGGTTTGTTCAGCACCTATCAGTGACAGGGATTTTAAACTTTTATAAATTAGATGAATGGAACAAACAGCCCCCACAAAATAGAAAACATGTATGATAACTGCACTCCAAAAAGTACCATATAACAAAAAATCCCCTTAAAAAGTCAGTAATCTGATGTTTTTAAGAACTGTAACAAGCAACAGGTTCTAGATGTACAAGAAAGGCCATGAAGAAGACAGTAACTTAGAGCTCCAGTGTGGGTCATTTTTTTTACTTTTGATCAAACTTTTCTAAGATTTGTTCAGCAATCCCATCTGAGCCAGAGTCACTTACTCTTTAAACTGCACCCAGTTCTGAACTCACTCCTTCAGGAAGGGCAAGTGCTGTTGGCAGTGGAGATTTTTTTGGTAGAGTACCAGGTATACTGGCTTTGCCTCTTTGCGAGAAGACAGCTTTAGTTTATTTTGACCAAATAAGAAAGTGACACATGGAGCTAAACAGAGGGGGTGAAGGTGGGAAGTGGCACCTGCCTACAGTTCAGATGAGGTTGCAGACAAAGACCTTGACAAGAGACTGTGGCTTCAAGATGCTGGGAAGCGGTGGGCAGATGGTGGAGGGAAGCGTGTCATGTCCACTACCAGAGAGCCAGCTGGTGCAGGACAACGTTGCTTCCCTTCTGAGAGGATCGCATGTCCACCTGCCTCCTCGGAGAGGGCAATTTGGTCCTCCACATGGGCTTCCATGCCACCAGCACCCAGGAGGGCCAGGAGGAGTGGGAGGACATTGCTGTGCCAGCAGAGACCCACTGTTCTTGGGAGAGCTCCACATGCTACTTGGAAATTTGAAGTCACAGCAGTGATGGCAAAGTGACAGTTGTCATCTGTGGCCACAGGAGAATACTCCTTCCCCTTAGCTTCTGCAGATGTTTTCCAAGCTGGAAAACAAGCCCTTACCTGGGCTGTAAGAGATGTCTTTAGGATTTACTTGTCTCTTTAAAGAGACACTTTGGCAGTTCAGCAGATAGAGGACTGCATGTTCTGCATCCATCTGGACTGCCCCTCTGGACCAGAAAAGCTTGTTAGCCACTCAGTGCACCACCTTCTGTTGCTGAAAAACATTCCCAAAGCAATTGCCCGAACATGTGCATTTAGTTCTGTTTCAATATTTGCAGTGAAGCTTGATGATCATGAAAATATAGGATTATTGATAGGTTAGGATATAGGATTCTGACAGGATTAACTTGAAGGACTGATTTTTATTTTTGGTGATTCATTTTTTCTGCTTACCACACAGGGCAGAGCAGACAGTCACATCTTTTTTCCACACCCATCTGAACAGCTCTTACAAAGTATGCCCAAAAAGGGTTGTATAGTGGCTTGAAAAGGTTAAAAAAAAAAAAAAAAAAAAGAAGAAGAAGAAGGAAGAAGTATTTTCTCCTTTTTCTGTTGGCAAATGTGTTCATTAAGGTTCTTAAATCATCCTTGGACTGTTTTTCACAGGTCTGGGTCAATATGTTTCTTGGCTTGTTCCCTTGCCCATGCTCAATGCAGCCTCCCAGCTGGTGGCTGGCCTTTCTCCCTTCTCCCCTTATCGATCATCCATCCCCGCAAGAGCTGCCTTGACTGATAGGCGCTTCCCAAAGGCTGCATATCCATTCAGGTGGCACCATCCCTGACATCAGCCAGCTATCCTGGCCTCTGAAAAGTCAGCAAACTTTCTGAGCCATTACAGCAGTTTTCCAGACAGGTTTGACAAAATCCACTGTGTCCCAGGTTTGGGCTGGGCCAGCCGCACACTGCCCTGTGGGGATCTCCTCAGAGGAGCTGCAGGTCAGGGGCTTGACCCGAGAGCTCCAGGTATCATTTCCCCGACGGCTCCAGTGGGAGCGACTTGGGGTGCCTGCAGGCTGGACACAAGCTGGTTCTGCTCCCGCCAGTGCCAAAGTTGCCCCAGCTTTCCATCCCGGCACTGGGGCTCTGGGAACGGTCTCATGCGGCAGCCCGGCAGCTGGAGGGGAGCAGAGCACGGCCGGTGAGTTCTGCAACAAAATCCACAGTATGTTGTTAAACCTGGCATTTTAACTTAATGCTTCCACCATTTCATATCACTGAACTGAAAGGGAGATGACTACAGAGCATCCTTGCTTCTCTTTGCAGCTGTTTGCACTGTTCACCAAACCTCATAGCAGAGACTGACTAAACATACTTTCCATTTGAACTAAGTCAGTCTCTGCTGGAACTTTTATCTGTAGCTCAAACCAATGCACACATAGAAAGCACACCGCCTGAGAACTACATACCTAAACTTCATTTCCTCAACATATCTTTCTTTCCTGTACCCTCCATGTGAACTATCATCTGTGGCTTTAAAAATGAAATCATATACCTCTCTTTTAGGGTAATGGCCATGCAGACAGCTCATGACTCCATTGAGGAATTTAATCACTTCCTATGCGGTAATTTAAAGAAGTAAGAATACCATTGGCAAAGCATGAAGGATGGGTATGATTAGTACTTAGATCCATATCACATTAATTTGAGAATGAATCTGAAAATGTTAGCATAAAGAGTTTAAGCACAACAGTGCATTGAGATGAATTACATTAAATTCATATTAATCAAACTACAGCAAAAATCAGGCTTTGCTTTGGGTAAGCTAACAAATGCAGCACGCTTCATCTGTGGCTACCTGATGCAGCGGAACTATTTTGCTACAATAAAAAGAGAGTGTTTTTCTTAGGTCAGAGCAGGTAAAAAAGAACCTGTTGCTGATGAGAACTGGATTCATGCACAATACAAATAAAGCATGACAAATGTAACCAACATCTCTGTGCACATTAGTCTTAGCTGGGAAAATTGCAGAACTAGGAAGTTTTATGAGGTGTTTATTCTCACAGAAACAGGTAAAATAAAACTGCAAGACGATACAGAAACAAATCTTCCACCACTTCCATGCTCGATAACTAGTTGTTAACTTTGAGATAAAAAACATGCCTAGGGGTTTTGTCTTCTGCTGAAGTCAAATATGTTTTGTTGCAAGTTCTTTGAGGCAGAGGCTCTATCCTTGTTGTGTCTTGTACAATATGCAGCACACTCAAATCCAGGACTCAAAAAGTTTATCACAGCACCTTCACTCTATGAAGGAGAGTAAAATATTATGAGCTTTTAGTCTATGGGTGTGCAGGTGACTGAAGCTAGTGGGGTTTAATTCATGAGCAGGGCAGGCTGAGAGGAAATAGCTGGTCTGTTCTAGTGGAGCCCAGCAACTGTTGCTCAGGCTGGTATGCCTGTCTCCTAAACAAAGGAATAAACAAATGCTGCTCTTTTCGACAGCCTGGAGACAGGCGGCATTGCACTGCACAGGTTTGTGGCTATGTAGCAAGTAAAAGTGTGATACAATTACCAGGAAAGCCAGGTAAGCACCTAAGAAAGCAGCTCCTTTGCGGCTGTGGGAGGACGGCCAAGAATGAACCCTTTTTTGGCAGAATGCAGCCTGGCAAGAAACTCGATCTGCGAGCAAGGAGGCTTCCTCCTGCTACTTGTTCTTGCTGCACTGATGAACACAAAAGCTGAGGAAAGTTCTTTACAGGTCTGCAGGAGAGCACCCAGGAAAAAATCTCCTTTATTATTAATTTTCCTTCCTCGTGAAAGTAACCTGCAATGGCCTTAAATTCTGGCTAACTGCTCAGGGGCAAAAGGGGTCAATAGGAACACAATCGGTCATATTCTCCTCTCTTGCAAATCCTGCTAAGAGTCATGTAACTCTTGTGAACACTTCAGCTGCGATATGTAATGAAAGAACTTCAAAAGGATTCTGGAACCATTTCACAGAGAAGAAATAAAATAATTTATTATCCTTTTACAAGAAGGAGCTACAACTGGTGTCTATGATGTTTTGCAGGATATACTGGTGTATTATAAATACTGTTAATGTTCCAGTCCTGTAAAAGGAATCCCAAAGGTCCATCTGCCTACGCAGGACCCTGCAATTGCACAGTAATGTAATGGGCATGTCAATCTCCTTGGCTAATCCAGCAGCCTCTCATCATGTGTACTTGTTATTTCTCTGTTAAGGCTCTCCTTGGTTATTGGTTAATAGCTTACAGACAGAAAGCTGCAGCATTAATTACCGTCACTACCCATTAGGGCAAATCAAACCAAAACACTCAGACTACATAAACCCCAGAATACTATCTTCAACAATAATAACAAAATGTAATGTGACATAAACTGCTAATTGTTTTTGAGCAGGTCTTCCTAGTAATTCAGTCAGAGTAAAAGGACTGACTCAGTTTTGGCCTGGGAAAGTTGTACAGATTCCTGTGTGTCCTCATTCTGGCAATGCTTTCCTGGGTGAAGGGACACAGGCTGGCAAGTTAGGAGGTCCGTGTTTCACACCAGTCCTTGCCAGCTCCAGAGAGCCTGCCCTATGGAAAGCAAGGGTGGGATAGCCCCTCGGTATGCATAATGAAACCTCTCTTTTCAAATGCTCACTATCCATTGAAATGCCCCCAACTGACATTTCAAATTAATTGTTAAGAATAGGCCAACCAAGGTTATCTATATTAAACCAAGCCAGCTATATGGGCCATCACTACAGCTGTGCACTTCTTTGTTTAAAGGGAAATAAACATTTTTTACTTTATTAGTCTGGTTTCTCTTCATGTCTGTGAACCTCCCCAGTGCATGGCAGTGAAGGACCCTCCTCAAGGAGAGTTTGTACTGCTTGCCACGGAGGCCAGACATGATTTATTCAAATTCAGTTTGAAGGCAATACTATATATTTTCAGACATTCTTAACTTAGCATTTTGAAGGAGTAGCTTGAAGTTTGATTACTGATCTGCCTTACATGTTTGTTTGTTTGGGTTTTTTTCTGGCTATTAGAACACTATTCTATGAAAATATTCTTAAATTCAAAGTATCAATATGTTACACAAATAAGCAATAAAAGGGCTTTCCAAAACAAGCGAGTGCTAAGTGTTGTAGCTATAAATCACTGGCTATCAGAACGTTGTACCATTATACAATATATCTACTATGAGTCATCCATTAAATTGTGTTCCAGTCAGAAACCTGGCACACAGGAGCTTGGGCTAAGATTAATGTTTTAATATACTTTTAAACCATTTACAGAACAAAATGTACACAGTTGCTCAGAGGGATCCTAGGTTTTGTGTTACAAGAAAGCAAAATATGAAATTAAGCAACGGGGGATATTTTTAACAGCATCTGTGTCCATGCCTGTGCTATAGCTGAGCAGCCAGCCCAGAATTAGGTATCCTGGACAGGAGTTAATATGGCTACATCTGCACATCCCTGAGTCCCAGCTGCTGCAGCTATTGCTCTCCCTGGGCCGCAACTTTGAACTCCGCAGGGTGCCATGCCGGGCTGAGCTCCCGCGGGCTTCCCGTGGCACATCCAGCACCGGCTCCTCGCCCACGGGGTGCAGCGTGGTAAAGCGTCAGGCAAGGTGCGAGGCAGAGCAAAACGCAGCCTTGTCATGCCCAGTGGGTTTTATTAGCTTGGTGTCTGAGCTGGGGTTGCTGGAGGGAGGCAGCTTTTCAGGAAGGCATCGTAAGTATGAGCCTGACTGACAGAGGAGGGCACAGAGGCTGTCAGAGAGGGGCCCCGAGGAAGAAAAAACAGGGGCAGTCGGGGTAGCCTAAAAAAATACTACAGGAACTACTCGACCTGCTCTTCATTTGGACTGGGAAGAGAATCAGAGTGGTCACAAGATCTGCTGCCATCTTCTCCCAGTGGTGGGAGGTAATCCCCAATGAAAAGGGGTAAGAGCTTCAGTTATTCCAGGCACCTCTCCTCCACCATCATACCTGAGCAAGAGTCACTGGGCACAGGAGGATGGGACAAGGCAGACGTTACTCAAACATATATTCATGCAGTGCCTTGGCTGATTCTGCAGCCATACCTGAGCTCTGGGCATGTTGTCATCCCTTGAGCCAGGCTAGTTTAAGCCTACATGGAGTATATCTAACAGCCTACTGTACTTATGCTTACACTTGAGGTATAAGAATTAGACCCTCAAAAGCATTTCCTAGGGACTAGGTACACATATAGCTTTGATGACATGGATATGACCACTCCATGATTCAGTTAAATACCCCAGGGATTTTCTAATGGTATGACCGGGATTTGTGAGACTAAATATAGACACCTAAGCTGTCTCTCCTGTAGTCAAAGGATAATGAATCAATAGAGGTGATGGAGATCACAGCAAAAATTATCACATCCTAAAGGATATATCTAAAATAAGTCAGATGGATAGTGCCCCAAATGTGCATTTGTCTATCTTTAGCTATAAAAAGAGCGTGGGGCTACTAGCTCAGCTGTATGTATTTGCGAAACAGGTGTTCAAATGTAAGACATACCTGACCTTTAATGTCTGTGGGTGTTTTAGCTCTCTAGATGCACTCAGACTCTGCTCCACTGTCTTTGCTGGGGTGACCTGCTGCCAGGGGTAGCCCCCAACCCTTTAAAGGACCTTGGGCCAAGGGGACACCAGGAAATAAAAAAAACCAGTCAGTTGGGTATATGTAACCATAAGCTATTCAGATGTGAAATGGTGAGGAAAGGAGCTTAATCATCCAAATAACTGACTTATTATTGGTTGATAGCTCATTCTCTCAAATTAAAGGTCATGGACATAACTACCCCAAGCCTCTTGCCTTTTTCCTCCTGCTGAAAGCCATTACTGTTTCTTCTCCCACGGTCTTACCCCATGTGCTTGGCTGTCATCTGTAAAGATACTTTCATGCCCTTTCATTTATTTGTCTTTTGTTTCAGGCTACTTCTGTTTGGTCTTAAATACCTTCAAGAGGAGCTCATGACTGAAAATGGACAATAATACTGGTCTGCACAGCAGTCACTGAAGGGCAATGAAATAGCATGGATGGCATTCATCTTGCCTAACCTGGATGTCTGACTTCACGGTACAGATGTGTAGACTGAAGTAGTCCTTGGAAAGGAATGCGCACACTGCATTTAATTCACCTGACCTGTTTCAGCCACCAGCATTAGAGCGAGGTGGATGGTCTCTCTGACTCAGACACAGCTGCCTGCACTGGCAGCACTGCCATTTAATCAGACAGATCCCAGTGAGGAAAATAGCAGTGGCAGCATGGTATCAGGGAGAATATCATATTTTGGAAACATTACAGTACTGTCCTTCAGAGAGGAATTCCTTTTGGAAATGTCCATCTTTTGAGGGATTTTGAAAAATGTACTTTCTGGCCAATTCAGACTCAAATTTCTTAGGTTTTAGGTAGACCCTTTTAAGGGCACGTGGTAAGGAAAACTTGGGGAAGAACTTCAAGTTTGATTTGAATTACCTTGAATTAGTAGTTTCTTCTACAACAGCCAGGTTTCTAAACATAATTGCTTTATATTCCCAGAGAAATATCAAAACCTAAGCTGTTCAAATGCTCTATTTATTTGGGAAGCCTTGTGTAAGAAGCACGGGAGCAGGAGTTCATTAGAGGGTGCCATGTCCATACAGCGTAGCACAGAATCCACCAAAAAGGCAACTGTTAGCATTTGCAATTGTTGATCTGACATTTAAGAAGGCGGCACTACTTGACATTTTTCCATGTCTGTGTTTTTACCTTTCAGTCTCTCAGGTGCACAGGAGACAGTGCAATTGATAGAAATTTATGGTCACCCATGTCCCACCCCACATTTTTAGGCCATCTTCACTCTGTAATTACAAACCTCCTCCATTTCTTGAGGAAAAACAAAGGGAAAAATGATAAAAAGCCTCAGTAAAACATGCAAGAATTGAATTAGTGTCAGAACTCCGTCAAGCACAACTCCATACTGTGAAAGACTAACAGCCTTGCAGGGATCGCTACAGCTCCGTTCTGAGGGTAAAATAAGTACACCTTTCTTGAGCAGCAGTTCTGGAGGCATGTCATGAATTTTAGCAAATCTGGAGTGGATTCACTCGTTTTGCACATACAGCCAGCGTGTGCTTTGCTATGACAACCTCATATAAAAACCCCAGTGGCTGCAAATGTACACTGTGGCCAAACAGGAAAATTGCAGTCGATGACAGCAAGACTGGGGATGCTGATGTTTTGCTGATTTTGAAAACAGCTGTGCTGGGAGTGCTCACTTCTCACTGCCACAATGGCAGAGCTTCAGGGTCCAGAGTTGGTGCAGGTGGACAATGATCAGGCAGAATGACAGGTTAGATCAGACTTTTGACAGAGACATTTAAATCTGCAGTTTGGCCTGCGTGATGGATATTCGGCTTCCATCCTTGCTGTGGCTGAGAGTGCAGGTCTTCCTCGCCTGAGCAGAAAAGATGCAGCCTGAAAACCTGATGCCTTCAGCTTCAGGACAATGCATTTTGCAGTACAAAGTCCTTTCTGGAATTAAATGTCTGGAGGAAATGGTACTCTGACTCCTAAATAAGAGGCTGCATGTAGGGACCACACTGCCGAAATACCATCCACAGGATCTGATAAAGCCTGGGTTATTTTGACACAAAATACCTTGGGACTGGGCTACATGAAAGCTATCACCCCTCCTGTTGTGATGTTGCAACAGTTTTGAGAAACCTGAGCCTACTAATAGATACTGCTTTAGAAGAGCAAGCAACTGAAATGTAGACAGAATAATTCCTGAGGAAAGTAAGATGAGGAAATCTGTCCCAAAATAAATATTTATTCTTAGACTCTTAAATCTCTTTTTTCCCCCTCCTGATGGCAGCTGTTAATCTGATGGTGCCTTCCCATGGAGAAAGCAACCATAATAACGTTGTTGAGAAAGCTCAGATCTTTTTCAGAGATGGTGACTGACTGACTTCTTTGCAGCCCAAATTCAGTTGTTCTGCATAAACCACAAATACTCTTCACAGAAGTGTCATTTATGAATGCTGTGAATGTCCTTTAATCATCCATACTTCATATTCTGGGCATGGCACGCCACATCAGATCAGTGAATCTGACACCACCAGGATTACATGGTGCTTTGTTTCCTCCATTACTCTGAGAGTTTTGAGAATATAAACAAGAATATAAAGACCTTGGGAAAAATGATGGGAATTACTGCTCTGTTTCATGCCATTTAGACCCTGACAGATCTGTCTTAAAATGAATGCAGATATTATTCCAGCCTGCAAATTTGTGAGAATTGTTTGAATATGGCTGGTTCTGAATTCACAACGTCCTTTAGTCTGCATTAATCTCATTGAACCTCGTGGGAGTGGGAAGATTTGATCTTTCCTAGGATGGAAGAAGAGATTCTGATTTACATCTGAATTACTTCAGTGTTACGCCAGTGCAATCCAGTGATTTCAGTGGGGGTAAAACTGGTGCAGCACAGTCCTGGCAGTGCCCCTGAGCTTACTGCTGGCAGAAACTTCATTTGCAAATGATTCACCAGCATCAAACTCATCCTCTTGAAGGCAAACACATGCTCCTGAACTGAAGTCACAGTCATTCCCTGCCTCCAAGGAAGGTCACACTGCCCTTTGCTCACAGGCATAGGACGCTGTTAGTGATCCCATGCTGGCTGCTCCTGGGTGCCAGAGCTGGAGAGCAGGAGATCCTGTTCCTGTGCATCCTGCACAGTACTGCTCCATTTTCCTTGTCCCTGCAGCTTAGCAGGGCTGGACAGGACTGGTGAGGGGAAGTCTAGACAGCAAATGCTGCTAGGAAGCAAAAAATTGTACCAAGAAGTGCAATTCTGCTGATACTAGAGAAATGCAATGGCAGCAGGAGCACTGTCCTCTCCATGTGTCAGTTCTCTTTTGTGGATGAAGGCATAGGCAGATAGAGCAGGAATTTCTTTTCCCCGTCACATCCTGAGGTGACACCCCTGTAGACACATGCACATCAGGGACTGTGCTTGCTTGCACCTCTCAGGCTCAGCCATCACAGCTATGAACCTCAGAAATGTGATATGGTACTTTGTAGTCGAATTCAGAAATGCCTCTTCCCTGGGACAGTTTCTCTCTAAACCTGAGCATTAGAGCCAAGCCTTCCTGTTCTCCCTCTCTTTCTATTGGTTTCCCAATTAGCAGTGGCATCCTTTTTGGTGTTTTTAAAAAAGAAAAAGTTAAATGGATCTTAGAAGGATGTTAGTGACTTCACTGGTTCCTGTTCCAAAAGATAGTTTGTGATTCTCCTGTCCTGGTATAGCATTTCCTATGTCAGGAAAGAACTTGTGCCACTCGAAACTCACTCCTCTGCTTTACTAGTGAATGCTAATGACAAGACAGGCAGCTGTCACAGGGGAAATGGGAGGGATGGGAGATGCGAGCTTGTCTTCATGTACCTGCTCAGGCAAAGGAAAACTAATGGGATTTGCATATTTATTTGTAGATGCCAAAAATTATTCTGGGGCACCTGCAAAGTCCAAAGCACAGCCTCAGTCCTTTGCTTGTAGATGATGAATTAAAGGGTTTGGTTCACTTTCCCACAACCGGCACTTTTGTTCCCTGTTTTACTTTGAAGCTGAACAAAAATTGCCAGAATTTCGTCACTGAACATGGTGTGATGAGACACAAAACTGGTAGAAAACCTTTGACTTCAAAAGAGCTTGGCATGAGTGTAACTGGAGACTGACTTTGGCCCTCTTTGACTTACACAAAAGCAAGTAACACATTTTATTCTCCCCAGGTCAACCTTGCTGACCCAGTTTGTCCTAGTGAAGTCAATGCACAAATATAATCTGCAAATGTACAAAATTTGCACAATTTGTAAATTCACAAATATACTATGGGCCCGGTCTCACCAAGCGTCATTCCTATACCCAAAGCAGCAGAAGGGCAATGTTTTAAACAGCCAGTTGGACCCTTTGTTAGATGAAGAGCTTGTAGGCAAGATGATGACAGCTTTCACAAGAACACTGACCCTCTTCTAGCATAGAAGATGATACACTAGAAGATTTGGGACACATGACCGCTAGGCATTGGCTAGTAATTCTCTATTAAAAGTTTGGTCTTTGATTACTTTTGCATCTAGACATTAGTCTAGAATAGCTTTGAGTCATCTCTTCAGGGCTAAATGGGCTGCAGAGGCCCCTGTAAGTAATGTAGTGGAAGCAGGATGGAGGAACAGATGTACTAAGATGAAAGACTTTGGAGATGCTTTGAGAGTGACAGGAAAGCTCTGGAAATAGTTACATCAATAAAGAATCAAATTATTTAACAAGAACACAGCCTCCTGAAGCTCTACCCTGAGCACAATACATGAAACAACTCAGAGGATCAAAGCGCCCTTCGTCTTTGTGGAGTTCCACCTTTGCTGCTTCCAAGGGGGCTGCACCATGAGGACTGCTGGGACTATTGAGGCAAACACAAGTCACGTGGAACAGCAGTGCCATTTATCTTCACTGTTATCAACTATGAGCCTCTCATTTGAGAAAAACATGTTTTAAAAACCCCCAGGCTCTGCCAGGCTACATCAGAAGGAACTGAAAGCAACAAGAGATGACAAAGTAACATTTATATGGTAAAAAGTCCTAACATTGATACTGTTCCTGAAATGCTGTGAATCTCCTTTGTTTTCTTCGCTCTCATTCCCTCCCTATTCCTTTAAGAATAGGGGAAGTCACCAGTATTGTAACCTCATAAATCACAGTAACTACCCTTTATACACTCCTCATCTGCCCCCACAGCTCAATGTTTTATTTCTACTGTTTTAGTGTGATAGGGAGGAAAACCTAATACACTTGGGCAGTCATGGTTTTCACTTGAATTTGTCAATGGTGAGATTATTTATAGTGTTCTAGTGTCCATGAGGATACTAGATTTTTTAATATTACTACTACCATGGCCTTGTTTTGAAGAGTGTAATGCTAGTGTACACCAGCTTTTGTGCTCTTCTTCTCACTTTCTCTTTGTCTCACTAATAATGCTGAGTAGGAAGCAGCTTAGTGGTTTCTCCTGAAGGCTTGCCTTCTACCAGGAGATGGGTTTCAGGCAGTACAATTAAACCAAGTGCCCTTTTTCACCCCACCTCATGCCTGCAGTGATAGAAACTTTAGCAATATGCATGGGAAAGGGAGGGGACTATGTGCTCTTGTCAGAGACAGAGAGTGCATGCTGCACCATCAGCTAGAATGGTAAACCAGCTAAGGATCTTTAAAGTATATCTACATCTACACAAGGAGGCAAAAACAGGCTTCAGCCTATCACACCCAATGTTCAAGAGCTGAGCAAGTTACAGATACTGCTAGTGGAAAGGAGACTTTGCCAGGCTCAGCCCAGCCCACGCCCAACCTGTCCTTGCTGTGAAAATGAAATCATGGTGTTTGTAATAAAACATGTATTGTTTTGGGTTCTCCCTTACCAGCTCTGCTGCTGTACCCATGTACAGATTATTTATACAATAAGGCATAAATAAGCTGTGTGGCAGAGAGCTGGGACTTGACAGTGAGATTGGAGCATGCCTGAATGGATGCTGGGTCCTTACTCTCTGATACCATAGCCAAGCATGAGACCCCACGCAGGGCTCCCAGGAGCTACCAGGGGAGCACTGGCCCTTGCTATGGACTCTAAAACTGCAATTGAAATAAAAATTTTCACACCATATAACACAGAAACAAGGGTGAAACTACCACATGAAAGGTGAAGAGGCTACAGAAAAGCCTGGAGAAAGAAGAGAACAGGTATCTCCACTAGAACAGGAAAGTGATAAAAATACAGTAAGATCTCGTAAAGCTTTTCTGAAAGAGGTTCTAATTACTGAGCCATCACTGATTTGTAACCAAACTTAGTCCCATCTACAAATATATTTATATTGGTGCCCATGGAGCTGATCAATTATTCAGTTTCTCATTAGCAGAGCTATCCCTTCAGTCATTAGCTGTGTCTTCCTTTACCCCTGTCAGTACTGAATATTGAAATTACTAGCCTTGTGGAATACAAAAAATGAAAAATACAGATCTGATGTGCAAGACTGTATTAACAGATTAGGCAGCAAGAGTTTCATTTCTATTTCCAGGGTTTTTAATGGAGAACATATTGTGCTGTTCACAGATCACCATTCTTCTGTGGGACAGTCTCATTTAAGAAGGTGATAGAAGATACCCCTTCCTATAAAATGTGTTCCAGTAATAGTGTAATTGATGCAGTTGCTACTTCAGATACAACATGCAAAAAATTAGCTCACGTAACATTTTTCAGTACATGTAAATAAGTGTTCATACACATGTCCTATTTATTTTTGTTCAATGTCCCTGAAACTTCTTCATTGCTTCTTCGTTTCTTGTATGGCCACCTGGGCTCACATCTTTCTCTTCAATCATTTCAGATCCAGATAAATCAGAGAGAGAGAAAGAGAGAGAGAGAGAATTATATAACCAGAAAGCAGGAAAAAATGAGATAAAAAAGCAAATCAAGATGTATCAAAAAAGCAGCTTGACTTACCATTTTACATGAGCAGAACGATCACCAAAGAGTTTAACTCTGTGCAGCAAACTATATGTGAGTAACATGCAGTACGGCCTCTCCTCATGTAAATGATGCTTTGGATTGTCTCAGATCTTTTGTGTCTGGATCACAGGAAGAATGTGGGTGTCTTGGTGTTAGGGATGAATTTCCTTTCTTGCTCCTCCTGTCTTTTCTCTTTGTTATTTAACAGAACCTTCTTTCTTCTCTCAAAATTATATGGATTTGTTGATATCTTCATAAATAAGTATTCACCGTAAGTATTTTCCCATGGCATTGCATATTTAAAATCTATTGTGAAACTTTAGGCAGGGAAAAAAAAGCTGGAGCTATTGGGGTGGAAACACATTTATTATTTTGCAGAGTAATTACCACCAACTTCATCTCTGTATATGGACACTACATAAGGGGTATCTGTGACTGTTTGAAATTCCTTCTACACACTTCACTATTTCTGTATATATCAGAGGGAGGAGGCACACACACATGAGCCTGTCAAGCTCAGAAGATGCATAGGTGGAAAGTGGATAAATGCAGCAAACTACAGGAAGTCAGAAGTAGTCATCTTAAGATGGACTTAATAAAACAGAGGGTGCGGTACAGACAGAAAAAAACAAGCTATAAAGCCTTCATTTGCTCTGTTAATCGGCATTAAAATTAAAATATTATGGGAATCTACCTGGTGGGATCAGTAAATTTTTAACGTAAATCCTTTAAGTCTTCATATACTCATATTGAGACTATATGTAATTTCATCACATGTTAAAAACTTGCCCCTGGCTGTTCATTTTCTTTTCCCAGTCATGTATTTACAAGTTTATTACGTTACTAAAATAACAGAATACACTTCCTAGTATTGTTGGGAGACTGAACATATTAACAGGTCACCTCACCTGTTTTTTTCTGATATTTTTTTAAGGAAGGGAAATCTAGAACATGAGGCAGGATTAAGCAGTGAGTGTACTCTCATCCCATATTTGACTGCAGAATGAAAATGGGAGACCCCAGGTCTTCTGGCCCCAAGTTTTGCACCTCGCCTCTAGACAGCAGTTCACTGCTGACTCAAAGACATGTGAATCTGGTTTGGAAGAAGAAAGTGAAAAACAAAGGCTTTGTTCATCAAAACATGTGCTTAGCTAACTAGCTGCAGCCAGGTTTGCTAACACAGCTGTATTCGGTAACATCAGTGGAAGGACACCGCTTGGGCAATTTCTGTGACTGTAGTCAGCACTAAGGTGCCTCTTCATATTCAGGCCAGAGACCTGAAAGCTGACTGCATGCATGAACCTCCGCACTGCTCTGGGGCTCCGCAGCCTCCAAAGGTAACCACTTATGTAATTTCTATACTGTCTGTTGCCATAGCAATGGAAGGTGGGGGGGTTTTCATTGGGTGATGCTCAGTGTGCCGGTACCTGTCCTGTGGGTATGTGGCTCTACCAAAGCCTCTGAGAGCTTTGTCATTGACTTCACTGGGGTCAAGATTTCAGTCCAAATAAAGCTCCAGCCCAAAGGCACTAGATACAGTTTTTTAATGAAATCTTAAAGCGTAAGAGTACTCGCCATGGCCTCAACTTTTAGTTTAAAGCACTTCAGAAAATTTACTTCTGCTGTCAGGAGGTACTGCTTTTAACCCTGGGGCAATGATCTTACTTCAATTTAGGTGTCTGATATCATCTGTCAGCTTTTTGTCTTCAAATATCAAGTGTATTTTCGTTGCATCTCTTGCACAGGCTACGTACATATGATGCTATGCAATAAGGAGAAACAAAACATGTGATTTTTTAATTATTTTTCTGCTCTTCTATTTTTTAATCTCCAGATGGTCCCTGGGACTGGTGATGTTTTCTTTAGTCTATATATTTCCTGCTTTAATTAGCTTACTTAACCAGTAAGCTTTAATTAGCTTACTTAACCAGCACACATTTGAGACACACGTGATCAGATAATATCAGGTGCTAATGTTTAATTGCTCTCACAAAATTAGAAGCAGATAAATGGTTGAACTGTAATTGAATGATCTTATTAGAAGACAAGCTGATCAGTGTTGTGACATAACTTGAGAGATTCCCAGGCTTGCATTAATTTCACATCAGCTGGGGCTGCTGTAACGACAGCGAGCACAATGCAATTGCTCTGTTAGAGAGCAAGATCAGAGCTGTGTGACTGAGATCTGCCACACTTATTTAGCACATGAGGGGCTGGCACAATTTGTGTCACTAAGAGCAGTGAAGCAAGCTATGGTTTGATTTACCACCTCCTAAGAAAAAAAATGCAGCAAACAGATCTTTTGGGGCAGTATTTTGAAAAAAGTTGTCTCTCTCTCCATCCCTGCCCCTCCCTACCATGTGTGCTTGTGGGAAAGGACACGCGGCCACCAAGGGCACCTGTCTTTGCTGGGAAAAGTCAGGTAGTGCCGAGAGAGGTGGGGATCTGACACATGTTTGTATGGATGGGCTGGCTGGAGCAAGTCTGAGGCTGCTTCTTGTACCAGATTCAAAGATTTCTATTGCTCTGTGAAAGATCTGAGTAAGGTTGAGTGAAGTCCTCAGAATCTGCACCTTCCATGTGTGTTTTACCAGATGGCTAACGTTAACTGGTGAATGGGAATGTCTGGTTTTGGCATGGCCGTAGTAATTTTACTTGGGTGTTAAGATGGAGAGGAGTCATGCAGTACTTACAGGATCCCTTTTTACAAGGCCAGGGTTAGGCACAACAGCAATGAGGTGGGCAATTGTAAACATGGAGTTCAGCACGTAAGAAAAAAACAAATTCTTATGCAGTGTTATCCTTTGACAGCTGAGGCTCCTGAAAAATATGTAGCACACATCGTAAATTAGTATTTTTCTTCTGATGTCACTTTAACGAGCTCTTTCTGGCAACAGTCTCTCAAGAATGCCTTTTGGCAAGGCATAATCGGAAAATACATGCCTTACATTGCAGTCATAACCTCTAACAAATTTTTGGTTTTGTTTTTACACCTGTTTAGCACCACATGCTTTTTAGACCACGCTGTAAAGAGCCATCCGGCTACATTCTCAGCCCTTGATGCCTTTCTTTATTTCATGGCAATCGAGATATTAAGTGGTGAAGCAGAACCCTGAGAATTATTAGATGCGCATGATACAAGTAATGAACATCAGGAATACTGCTTTATAAGTAACTGTTCCCTGGAGACTCAGGGAATTTCTCAAATATTCAGATGAAAATTATTTGTTACTGTAGGAATTAGTGGTGAGACAGGATGGGAAATTTGGGCAGGAATCTCCTTAAATTACAGGGAGATTTGTGTTGTTATCCTGAATGTTTCTAACTCCAGCTGAGATCCCAAACCAGAAGAGGTTGTTTTCCTGCTTAGAAGGAGCAACAATCTTTTCCGAATGACTGATTTGGGGGAGGGTAGGATTTCTGCTAGTGTGCGTAGCAGAATTTCACAAGAGAAGTTTGCAGAATTCTTGTGAAACCAAATCATGACTGCAGTTTCAGACCTGAACCGTCTCCCCTTTCTAATTCATGCCCAAATCCTCATGCCACCTCCTCCGCTACCCCTGATGCAGGGAACAACATCCCTGCAGTGCTCCATGTCCCGGAGCACAGCCCGGGGCTGGCAGGAGGTGATTGCAGAAAGGCAATCATGGAGTTGTTAGATAATGCTGTGATGTCTGTATTCAGTGATCACTGAGAGCAAGCAGGCAAAACTGGTAGATAAAAAACAGCTAAGAAGAGCAAGTATTGCTGTCTCGCTGAGGTAAGCTTCCCCCCTTGGAACTAGGAGTCTTCTGCAGTCTGGAAAGGAGCACAGGCTGTGACTTTCTGATGCTTTGCGTGTGGATGTCAATGCAGAATGCACTTTCTTTAAAAACAGAGATCTAATCTAACCAAGTGAGCTCTTTTCTGCTAATTTTGCTTGTTTGTTTATGTATTTATTTTCCCTTTTTAGCTCCTTGGTCACCTGCCACTTATTCTTAGTTCTCCATATACCTATTTTCTGAGTCATTGGATGGAATTCTTCCTTTAGCTTGAGGTCATCTTTCTGGTTATGGTCATCATCATCCTGCAATGCTCATCACTTTTGTTGACCTCCTTATTTACCAAGATACCTTCTTTGGTTCAGGATGTCCATGAGATGTAGGTCCTGGGGGCTAGGAATGAGAATATCTCCTTACACTTGCCCTGATTTTATATTCTTCCTTTAGTATCAGATATTGGCAACTGATGAGCACCAGATATGGAGCCAGGTGCGGTTTCAGTTTGCTGCACTTGGCCACAGAAATGTAGACTCTTGTCTCTCCAGCTGCCTGTCTACATGGGTACCGGTACAGAGACAGTCCTTTGTGAAAATCTCTGCCAGGTACACATGCCTCCACTCCCATTTCTGTCCTTCCTCACTGCTCCGCTTGACTTTTGCCACTCTTACTCCTTTATTAGTTTGGACTGTCCTTCACTGCATGTTGCCTTCACCTGCTGTCCAAGCTCCTTTCCCTGCCTGCTGTCCTCTCTTAGTTTTACTCCTGCGTTGCTCTCCTCCTTTCCTCTCAACACTCCCCACCTTTTTCCTTGACTTCAGCTTTCACGTTAAAGGCCCACCTAGATCATTAAGCATATATTTCCATACCCTCACTTTTTTAATTTGACCTTCAGTGTTTGCCTTCAAAATGGCGTCAGCACCTGCCTGACTCATCCCACACCGAGAGGAAAACATTTTAGCAAAACCAAAACCCTTACTTGATTCATCCTCTCTTCTGGTTTTGACAAACATCTGTAATCTTCTCCTTCTCTGACCTCTCTTAGCTCTCTTTCTGGCCCTCTTCCTGATTTCCTAATCATTCCTTCATGGTGTTTTTGAAGGCTCCTTGTCACCCCCCACCCATCTTTCTATATGCTCCCTACTTCACTTCATTAATCAGTATGCAAGAAGGCATCACTAATCCAGTTACCTGTGTTGAAAAATTGTGAGTTTTTTGTGTCACTATGCCTCTATCAATTGTGTCTCAGAGTTTCAGAGTCTCCTGTGTTTCTCGTGGTTCCCCTATGTTTCACATTTATTCTATGTCTCCTACATTTCCTTTGGCAGAGATAGGTTCTCCTATCTACTCACGGAGTCACCCTTACTTTTGCGTTCCTATCCCCACTTCTATATGGCATCTAGGATATTTTGACTTCCAAGGAGTTTTTAGAATTATTTTCTTCATGAATCTGTCATTTCTTCTCATTCATGAATACTGAGAATACTGCCTTTCACTGCCAGCCATTTTCCATCTCCTACCCACTTGTTTAATTTTCAAATTATTTTCATGCTTTCTACCATGCTCTCCCTTACCCCTGGGGAAGACTCCCAACAAACTTCCACAAATTATCTTTCCACCCATTATCCTTCTTCAACTCCCCCTTTAAAAGCCTTGGCAACAAGTAGACTGCAGGTGCATTCACAACACACCATCTATTATTCTGGCAAATCTAGACTTATTGTACTTCCCATCTGTCTTTATACAAATGTCTTTGTTTTAATAATTCAACTGGAAGTGATCTGGAGCTAGGAGTCCCTTTTCTCTTTTGTATTTTATCGTATAAGATAATGGGGTCTCAGTTTGCAATTATAAAAGTATCACATTAATGTGATCATGCACGTAACTGTTAGACACTACTTTATGAATAGTCTGTCTCCTGTTATGAGTTAGTATTGCTTAGTGATGCTCATCACTACTGATTCAGTATTCCCTTCCAAAAGTACTGCAACATCTGTGATGCCAGATCATTATGAATCTTGATACCCAAAACTGAAAGGAAAATAAAGCTCTGCCAGGAGAGGCTTATATGTGGGAAACAGCAACCTCTGCAAGCCGTTTGTTGCTGCCTCTACAGTCAAAGGCTATTATACAGTCCTGAAATAATCTCCTGCTCTCTGATTGACTGTCTGATTGACAGCTCGCGTTCTGTTGAAGGTCAAATAATCTATTGCTGTCATAGCCAGATGATAGAGAACAACTGAAGGTAACATGAACCCTGCGCCCATACAGGTTTATTCTCACTTTCTTATGATTGTAGTTTGGTTTCATCTTTGTCCTCCCATTTTGCAGTGCTTTGTTTTAATTCCTTTCTCTACTTCTTCCTGTAACCTTTGTGTCATGGATTAGTCATGGAAGGGGAAGGAGAAGTGGAGGAGGAAAGAGAGGAGGAGGTGTGTTACTGTCTGGAAGGCTGCTGCAAAGATGAGTCTTTCAGCGCGGCCTGGGACCGGTCAGGATTGTGCGTTGTCCATGACTCAGAGCTAAGAGTGAGTCAGCCTAATCCTGCCTCGCTCACTGCAGGGAATCACCTTCCTCATCCATTTTGGGCAGCCAATTTAACCAGAACCTGTCTTTACTGTCCCAAAGAACTCTGAAGCCTGGGTATAGGATTTCAAATCAGATTAAATTGTGTTCTTCCCAGTTTTCTCAAAGCATTACTGTGTCTGTGGTTTTGTCCTCTTCATCTTTACTTAGATGGGAAGGGATTTCATCAGTTCATTGGGCAGTTTCTAGCTATCTCTGTATCTGATTACTGCACATTATCACAGTCACTCATCAAACTGCCTCTCTGGAAATTAGCAGAATTCATAACATGTATTTGGGATCCACCTATTTTGAGCTTGTAATCTTACAGACTCTTTCAGTCTATACAAAGTCCAACTATTTCATTTTTCTATGTTTCCTAGACTCACTCTTGGTGGTGGTGATGTTGGGGGCTTGTTCTTTTACTATCCTTCCTGTTTGACAGCTGAGGCAGAGACATCTAATTGTATAGCCCTAGGATTTATGCCAGCTTCTTCTGGCTGCTCAATTTACTAAGCATACCCTTTTCAAGCCCATATGGACACCCTCATCTGTGGTGTACCATTCCAGGGACCAGCAGCAGATAAAGTAACCAGGGACAAGCTTTGCATAATGTTAGTAAGGAAATTACTGCTAGGAGGCACACAACCTGAGCATATCCATAGATATGTAGTATGCATAGATGAAAATTGAGACCAGAAATAGGCTAAGGTGCCTCGTCTAAGATTTAGATTAAATAATACAGGGACTCTGAGGCTAGAACTGATTTAAGCACTGGCACAAGGTATCTGGGGTTTTGTGGAGCACCTTTACTGCAGATTTTTAGAGCAAGGCAACCATCCCTTGTGCACTGGAGGTGGGGTTCAGCAAGGGGTTCTTTTTATTCCCAAATTTATGCAATTACTGTGCATGTGTAAGCTGGAATTCTGTGTGCTGATGGATTCTACAAATCTTCATATGTGCGTTTGTGGCCAAAACCCCACATCTCAGAAACACAGATAATGAAGTTGATGATATCACACAATCTAGCATGTAAAGTTTGTCACATTGCATTGAAGTTTTTCACTTATGCTGTGGAATATTAGATCTATCAATTCCAAGACACTTAACAAATGTCAGTTAGTTTAGACACATAAAAAGTCTGTACTAAAAGAGTCATGGTAACTGTTTAAAACCAAATGGTCATGATAGAAAATGCACTAGCTGTGCTTCATTATGATTCCTTGGCCTTACAGGTGACAAAAAGGAATAGCTGAATGTTTACAGAAATACCCTTTGTTTTAAGTTAAGCCTGCAAGATAAAGGAATAGAAAAAATGACCAATTTTTCCCTTTTCAGACTTGGAAATTTCAGTGTGAAAAACTGCTTCGGAAAATAAAGGTTCTATGGAGAACTAACCCTGGTCTTTTTGAAAATAAGGCATATATACATTCATGATTTGGCATGAGTGGGAAGGTATTAATTTAGAACCTGCTCATAATTCACAGTTACTATTTTGGTCACTAAGATCTGAAAAAACTCAATTGATGTGT
Organism: Haliaeetus albicilla; assembly: GCF_947461875.1. Classification (NCBI taxonomy): domain Eukaryota; kingdom Metazoa; phylum Chordata; class Aves; order Accipitriformes; family Accipitridae; genus Haliaeetus; species Haliaeetus albicilla. The sequence continues at coordinate 54,236,711 of NC_091484.1, read as the reverse complement.
TTGTTAAATTTGAGTTGGGAGATTTGAGGGCTTATTTTTGGCTTTCATTTTTCTAGAAACATCAACCAAATAAAACCAAATGATAAATTCTGACCTGTATACAAAAGTCATGCTCTCTATCTGCCTGCTGGAAAGATAATTAATGCCTAGAAGTATTCTACACTTCTGGATTGCAAATATGTCTTTGAGCTGCTGAAATAGTTTGATGAATACACAAAAGAATATAATTTATGTTTCTATGAGGATGATGGTAAAGAAACAAAAAATTGTATTTTGGATGCTCATCAAGGGCTCAAATCTGTTGACATTCATGTAGAAATAAGCTTACTAATACTCTCACACAGGCCTAGTTGTGTTCTGGCACAATTTAGTTTGAAATAATTTCTTGCAGGCTAAATTACAACCTTGAAACAGTATACTCTTACAATGACAACAGTGATGGACTTTTAGTTACTGTAGGTTGCCATTAGTGTGCAACTATTCTTTCTTAAAATCTGTAAAGAAGCTTGTGAAGAAAAAAAGATTTTTTTGTGTTCCCTTTTCCTTGTATTCTTGACTGCTCAAAGAATACTGCATTCTTTGAAGAGTTTGGGGTTTTTCTCTATTCTTGAATGAGGTAAGTTTTTTGGCAATAAAAGTCTTACTTTGTTTCCCAGTGAGCAGTGTGGGGAATACTCCTTTGTATCCTTGGAAACCTTTATCCATTTGGAAAACTTTACCTGGCCTTTTAGATTATCTTGCAGTTGTCTCCATATATACTTTATTGATGGTGAGCATTTCTCTATCTCTGGTCATGAACTGATGGTCTGGCTATCTGCTTGCAAGTAACTGATGTGCATTTGCTGACATCAGTAAGATTGGGTCATTATACTGGATGTATCATTCTGTTTCATCAAAGTACCTGTGAATGGACATTACAACCCTGATTTCTGAGTGTGCTATCAGTAGGGGAAGTTTGCAGTTTATAGTAATGTTACAAAAGTGAAATACCTTAAAAAAATTGCTGAAAGAGCTAGGAGAATATAGCTTATGCAAGTCATTATAGCTCTGGATGTACAATAGCTCAGGATCTTGTCCGTTGTTTATTCTTGAATATTTTCTTCACGGCCTTTGATGTCTTCTAGTGCTTACCATTTCCCTGAGCTGAAAACTGAAGGCTGTTCCCAGACAGCCCTTCACTACTGATTGCAGCTGAACCTGTGACTGCCTGTCTGACAGCAAATCTGAGCTCCCTCTGCTCCTTCACTGCAGACACATTATAATAAATGGTGTGCAGACAGGTTCACTAAAGGATAAGATTTAAATGCTCTAGTTAAGTTGCCATACAGTAGCTGCAGTGCTTTCAGTGAATCTCAATTTAGTCTCCTTTAAAGTTCTGATATAGGACATCACTGTTTTTCCTTTTAATGATGATGACAGGCTACTCACTAGTGTCAGATTCACTCTTAGTGCTGAGTCCTGTAAGCACCTACTCAAGTCAATAGCTCAGTCCTTCAGCATCGGATGAAGGTATTCCTGTTCTTCAGGAGGTGGGGGCTCCAAGCCAATGCCCTGTGTAGTCACTGCACCTGCCCAGGGGCTGGACATGCCCTTCAAGGAACAATAGGCAACTGGTAAATGAAGGGCCCTACCGCACCCCCAATTACACCATTTCCCTATGGGCTGCACTTTTACAGCACTATTGATAAATCTAACAGCATGATCTTGGCTATGCACTGCATGTCCCATTGGTGAAAAGACCCTATGCTGAGACTTTTTTACCAGGATTATATAAAAAGGCACTCAGAAGAGCTGTTCCTCACTGCCATGTCTCCTTCCAATCTTTTCTTTGGTTACCACTTGAGATCCCTCAGGGAAAGAGGAGAGAATGTCTGTAAGAAACACTTACTTGAAATAGAAGAAAATTGCCAAGGAAATCAACAGGGATGTTATAGACAAAGCATGGCCAACGATCGCCATATAATAAAGTATGAACGCCATCTGCAATTTAACAAAAAAAAAAAGGCAAACATGAACAATTTGCAGGCACTCACTTTTTTTTTCTCATTGCGGAAGAATCTACAAAATCAACCCCCCATTTTGTATTTCTTTTCTTTCAAAAGTTCTTTTTCAATATACTTTTAATATCAGCAGTCTATTAAATAGCATGACTCATGGTCTAAAGACGAGATAAGTGTTTCTTAGATGAGTTGATCTGTTTCTGCTGCGCTGAAGTAACTGGTGAGATCTCTGCTCACACTATGTGTAACTAACTTTCCCGAGCTCTAGGACAGCACAGCAGACATAACACATTCGGATTTTCAAAAGCCCACGACAAGTTTCCACACAAAAAAAGTTGTTAAAGGAAATAGGTTGCCACAGGACTGGTAGAAAGCTTTTATTGTTTTTAAGCAGCTTTAACAACAGGGAGAAAAATCTTAATCGTCGCTTTTGGAGATGAGTCAGTGGTTAGGTGCCCTCAGGACTGGTATCAGGGCTGGCTTTTTGTTCAACATATTCATTAGTAACCTGATGCAGAGAAATCTCTAAGTTTCCAGGTGATACTTAGGTCTTCCAGGTAATAGTGAGGGACTACAGAAGGGCCTCACATAACTGAGGGAACAAGAAGATGCCATATGAGCTTTAATACAGAAAAAAGTGGGGGGATACACCTAGGGACAAATGATCTAAACCCTGCCTACACAATGCTGAACTCAGAACTAGAAACCGCACTCGGGAAGGAGATTTTGGAATCATCCTGGCCAATTGTCTGAATCACTGGCTTAGTGTGTAATGACAGCCAAAATGCCAACAAAATGTTGGATATCATCAGGAAAGGCACTGAGGGTAGAACATCCTTGTGCCTCTGCTTCAAATTTTCATAGCACATCTTAAATGCATGTGTGTTTCTTGTCTCCACACCTTACGGACACAGCAGAGCTAGGAAAGGTGGAAAGAAAGCAACTAAAATGACTGAGGTAGAGTAGCTGTGCTATGACTAGTGGGTACAAATGCTGGGATTCTCCCCTTTGGAGAGAATTCAGAGGGGAATGACGATTAAGGCCTACAGAATCATGAAAGCAGCAGATGAGATCAAAATTATCCTCAACTCCTACCACACTAGAACAGCACAGCCTGAGACACATTCTGGTTCACACTGGTGTGCACCTTGCTATTGGGCAACTAGATGGTCTTACAGTGCTGTGAAACCAGTATGCACGAACAGATAATTGGGCTTTCACTTTGACTAATGTCAGTGAAATCTAAGATAGGCCTATCCATGTTTTGTATGCCAATAGTAAAACAAAATCACAGGACAGCACCTGGGCTGCAGAATGCTGTGGTATTTAAATGTCATACTTTGGTCTCAGCCAAGCTCTTAAGCATCATCCAGCTGTCAGAAGACTGCAGGAGGCTAAATCGCATGCCAGGCTTCACCATTGCCTTCTTTTCTGAAAGCACTAAGATAGTATCAGCCTGTCCTGAAAAAAAGACTAGATAGCAGGCCTTAGTTCCTCTGCTGGGTTTATTTTCTTTTCAGCTCCACTTCATTCATTTTTCTGTTACACGTGAGCAATTTTCCTTTTTTTCAACAATTAGATGAATTGCTTTCTGTAGCCCTAAGTTTTGCCACTCACATTTTTGTGGCGTTTGCAAGTAATTTTAAACTTTTATTTGAAAACAAATATGAATAAAATTTAGAAAACAAAGCCATTTCTCTTAGCAAAGGTGCACATCTTCTTATTTAGGTTGTTCTTCAGTCATTTTACAACTTTGGAATCAGTTCCTGCTTTCATTAACCTAGGTGGTGGTGGCCTGATTCAAATTTAAGCCAAAGTCACATTTACACCATCCTGACCATGTAGAACAGACATGATCTGAGTGTAAATATCATTCACCAAATTGTGGATATCTATGCATATTTACTGCAAATATCCTAGGTCTCCTAGTTTTCTTTCACAAAGACTAACCACAACATTGCTAGTAAGCGCAAATGCTTGACAACTTGTTCTGAAGCACCAGCAACCCCAGAGAGGGAAGAGCAAAGTGCAGAGAAGATGAGACAACTTTCTGAATACAGAGTAGTGGGAGAGGTTTGCACCTGTGTGCATGTGACATTTCTGCTGCTCCATACTAAGTGGTTGCTGTGGTTTTTCACGATATTAGACTGATATAATTTTTAAGCCTGAATTTAATTTACAGATTAACTGTTCAAAAATATGTTGTTGTGCTGCCTATCCTGTATCCAACCCTGAGCCTGAAGCAGCTAGAAGTAGGAAAGGCTTCCAGATAGCTACATGCAAGTA